>NW_026614805.1:0-108159 GCF_030052815.1 Hevea brasiliensis
TTTTACCAACAAAAAATTTCATAGCTAAATTGAGAATTTTTCGTAGGTAATTGCGTAGGAAGATGGTAGGCTTAAAAAAGAATTACCGACCATTTACTGACTAAATTTTTTATCCCTAATTACCGACAAAAAAGATATGGTAGGTAAAATGGATTTAGCAACTAAGAATTACCAACCAAATTTTTGGTTGGTAATAATTTTTAAAAAATTTTACCTACCACTTTATTCTGTATGTAAATTTTTTAATGATTTTTTTAAATATTTACCTACTACTCTATTTCATCGGTAAGTTTTTAATATTTTTTAAAAAATATTTACCTACCAAATAGTTTTGGCTGGTAATTTTTTTATTAATAATTTTAATAATTTTTACCTAACATTTTGTTTTGTTGGTAAAATTTTTTCAAACTTTTTTAAAATAATTTTACACGTTATATTGTAATTATTAATGGCTTAAAAATAAATAATGCATAACAAATGCAAATAATAATAATAATAATAATAATAATATCTAATAATATTATTAATAATAATACTCCACACATGTTATAAAATAAATATAAACTCTAGGAATATAAAAATATTAAATTTTAATAAGTTAAAGTGAAGATACAAAAACCATCAATCCTAATCAGGTGAAGGTGGAGGCAAAGTTGGAGCTAGAGGTATTGGTAAGCCTCTGACTAATCTCATCATCTCCTCCAACATTGATTGTCTCATGTCTTCCAAACGCATCTCAGATTGCTCTGTGATAGTTTGCTTCTCTGCTTGCCTCTGTTGCCTCTCTTCTTCAAGTTGCTCTGTAATAGCTTATTTCTCCGCTTGCCTTTGTTGCCTCTCTTCTTCAAGTTGCTTCTTCAAATGTTCTACTTCTTGTTGTAAAACAGCAAATTGAGGATCATGTGATGAAGACCCCCTAGAAGGAGATGCTCGACGTGAAGGGAAAATGACAGATGATTATGATCCAAGTCCATACACCATCCATCATCTCTTATGGCCAGCCTCAATAACATCCAAATAAATTTGATTCTCATCAATGGCGTCAGGTGAAGTTTGTTGGAGCTCTTCCCTTCTAGCCACTATCACTTCTTGTATGTGAAAAATAGAAAAATTTGTATTTATTCATGAAATGATATAACAGAAAAATTAATTTATTTGAAATAAATATTAAATACCTACATTTATTTACCTGGACTTTTCGTCCACAAATCTTTCTTTGTATTGCGAGTATGAGTTTGAACAAACAATTCATACCAATTGGGCCTTCGACCAAAGTCTTTCTCCTATAACATATAAATAAATAGTTATCAGGAATAAACTATAATAAATTTAAGAAATCTATTTCCCAAAAAAAAAAAACGGACAGAGTTTCTCCTATATTTTTGATATTTTGCCTTGTCAGAATTCAACAAATATATAATAACTCAATCTCAAATCAATCCAAACAATTATTCAGTGACAATTCCATCAACAATAATCATATTTGCTTATTACATAATAATTAATGAACTAAATATATATATAGGAAAATAAATTTAAATTTAGATAAAAATTAAATATGTAATATCTATTTATGAAAAGTTTACCATTCTTTCTGACCATTCTTGAAATGATATAGATCCACCTATGTGGGTGGACGGCCCTAGACCATCTACAGCACCACAACGATTTTTCGAATTAGTCTCAGATAATCGAATGATAGAAGGGTCCTCCTAATGCTGCTCAAATCGAGCCCATGCTTCTTCACTAACACATTGGGGCCTTTTTCTTTTCACCTTGAAATCAGATATCATGTCCCTGTACTGTTCAGCAGCCTTTGCTTGCCAATACCCTTTACCCTTGGTTCTTCAGCAGTAGTCCAGTAATATTTTTTCTACAATATAGAATAATACATATTTTTAGTGATTTCTATATTTAAAAACATGGAAAATAATAATAAAAAATTGAAATAGATGTTACTTTGAATTCCTCTCAATAAAAGTCCTTAGTTTCTTTTGGAACAGTCTTCCACATGACAATCGCAGGGTGTATCCATTTTTAATAATATTTATAAATTTTTATGTATTTTATTTTATACAAAATGAAATTTAAATATTTATGGAACTATTAAATTTTTAAATATAAATTATTAATTAAAATATATAAAATTAAATGTGTTTGAATTTTTTTGAATAATAATAATTAAATTTGAGATGAATTCAAATAATTAATAATAAATTTTAATCGAATTAAAAATAAATTTAAATTTTAATAATATAAATTGAATTCGAGTTAAATTGAATGGTTATTATGAATACCCCTATCCATTCCCACTCCTGCTAACACATGTACCATTATATATATATATATATATATATATATATATATATATATATATATATATATATATATATATATATTAAACAAACAGTACCAAAGTTTTCACTCGTAACCTCACTGCCACCTACAAGAAGTCCCAATTTTAGATTTTCTCGTATGCATAAGGGTGTAATTTTTTCTGCCTTTCAATTTGAAGAAGATTTCATTCTTATTTAATGAATAATCATTTATTGTGAATATAGAATCTGTCTTATTTTAAATTAAAAAATTAAAGAATGTATTAATTTTTTAGGATATTTTAACTTTTTTAGTAGATTATTTTTCAATTAGGATCATTTATTAATGATCGGATACAAGTCAACATACCGTAACATACTTGCCTTAGCAATGGGTTACCAGAACAAAGTGCAGAACTTTTCAGGAATTTTCCATAACCATTACTAGCCAACATACCAAACCTACCAGCATAAATATACAAGTCAACCAATAATGTAACATTAATTCATCTCTAATTCATTGTTGATGAGGACTCCACATCACAACATAATAACTTCAAGTTTATATTTCTTCTCTCCATCTCATATAGTCCATAAAATCTTCATCATTATAGAGTAATGGATATGTAAAATTCATCACAACCTCCATACTATATCATCTCTTCGGCTCATGGATGGTAAGAGTTTTATCTTTTCTTGGGTCACATCACTCCATGAAGAAAATACTTGAAATGCACTTGCATATGTAAAATCCCTCCCTATTTTAACACCCAAAAAGCCAATTAACAATTTAATTAAGTGCATAGGATCTGTGTATGATTAATTAGCTCTTAAAATTAGAATGTGAAAACCAAAGTAATAACCAAATCACACCCATGAAAAGAAAAGGCAATAACACTAATAACTTACATTCTTTTAATCTGAACTGAAAAAATAAGCCAGCCACTTGTCCCCATTGGGGGTAGTCTACCTGGCTGCATAAAATTAGAGATTCTATTAACATCTCTAGTGTTCAAATCATCATCTCGTTTCTTAATCAAGCTTGAAACCACGAAGTAAACTTCTTGTCTCTAATTACGACTTAAGTTTCTAATTGATTAATTCTTTAATAAAATACAAGGAAATAAATTGATAATGAAGGGAAAAAAAAATCAGAGCAAAAGGAGTCTAGCTGTGGAGGAAGAAAAAGCAGTAAAAGAGACCAAGTCCAAGCAAAGATGAAACATGCTAAGAGCAACTAAAACATTGTATTTCCTCCACTGAAACAGAACAAAACCCATTATCACCCCAAAATAAACAGGATCCTATTAATTTTTATCCTATTAATTTGGACGAATAATGAAATTGGGACGAATGATGTTAAAGAAGGAAAGGAATCTGGGGGCAGAGGGAGAGAGTGAAATTGGGGAAGAATGATGAATGCAATTGGACAGAGAGAGAGAGAGAGAGAGAGAAATAATCGGGGCTTTAAAATTGAAGTAGAATGAAATTGGGGGAGGGGAGGAGGGAATTTCAATTTTTTTATGAATGGGGAATTGTAAAATTTAGCTACGAAATAATTTAGTCGGTAATTAGTTGTAGATAAATTTTTCCACCTAAAATTTTATTTTTCATTATCTACTTTTTTTTAAAATTTACCTACGAAATAGCATTCTGTCAGTAATTACAGGTACTACCACCTGTTTCGGTAGGTAATATTTTTGCTACGTTAATTTTTTTTTAATTTTATTTTTTAATTTCCTTTTTTAAATTTAGCTACAAAATCAATTAGCGTTGGTAATTACCTACTATTGTTTTTGGTAGGTAATTTTTTTACATGTTAAAATTTTTTTTTCTTTTTAAATTTAGCTGCGAAACTATTTTTCGTTTGTAATTACCAACTACTCATTTATGTAGGTAAATTTTTTGCCATTTTAAAATTTATTTTTTTATTTTCTCATTAAATTTAGCTATGAAACCATTTTTTATTGGTAATTACCAACTACTAGTTTTGATAGGTAAATTTTTGCCATTTTAAAATTTTTTTTTTTTATTTTCTCTTTAAATTTAGTTACGAAATAGTTTTTGGTTGGTAATTACCAACTACACATTTTGGTAGGTAATTTTTTTAAAATTTGGAAATTTTTTTTCCTCTTTAAAATTAGTTACGAAATAATATTTGTCAGTAATTGCCTATTACTCCTTTTTGGTAGGTAATTTTTTTACTATGTTAAAATTTTATTTTTTTATTTTGTCTTTAAATTTAGCTACGAAACTATTTTTTGTCGGTAATTACCAACTACTCATTTTAGTAGGTAATTGTTTTACCATTTTAAAATTTTATTTTTTTTATTTTCTCTTTAAATTTACCTACAAAACTAGTTTTTGTCGGTAATTACCAACTACTTGTTCTGGTAGGTAATTTTTTTGTTATTTTAAAATTTTATTTTTTTATTTTCTCTTTAAATTTAGCTACGAAATAGTTTTTTATTAGTAATTACCAACTACACATTTTAGTAGGTAATTTTTTTGAAATTTGGAAATTTTATTTTTTTTCCTCTTTAAAATTAGCTACGAAATTATATTTGTTTGTAATTACCAACTACGAGTTTTAATAGGTATTTTTTTTACCATTTTAAAATTTTATTTTTTAATTTTCTCTTTAAATTTAGCTACGAAAACATTTCTTGTCATAATTATCAACTATTCATTTTAGTAGGTAATTTTTTTGCCATTTTAAAATTTTTTTTTTCTCTTTAAATTTAGTTACGAAATCTCATTTTATCGGTAATTACTAACAAATATTTTCGTCGGTAGTTTTTTTGTCAGATTAAAATTTTCTTTAATTTCATTTACTCTTTAAAATTAGCTACGAAATAGCTTTGCGTCCGTAATTACCAACTATTCCTTGTGGTTGGTAATTTTTTGCCATTTTAAAATTTTATTTTTGTTTTTTCCCTTAATTGTTAGCTACAAAAACATTATTCGTTAGTAATTACCAACAAACATAACCGTCGGTATATTTATATTTAGTTGCTAACTTTTGCCACTATAATTTAGCTCTATATTTACCTACGAAATTTAGCCATCGGTAAATTTTTCATTGGTAATTTCATCGATAATAATTAGTTTAGATTTTAATTCTTCTGACTTCACTTTTTGTCGATAAAATTGTTGGTAATTAGTCGGTAATTACTATCGAAATTTTTTTTACCGTTTTTTTTTTCAATTTCTTGTAATGTACAAGATTTATAAATTTTTAGCAATACTTCAATAATAACTTAAGTTTTAATGTTCTAATTTTAAGTAGATTTGAATATTTTATAATTAAAAGAATAAATACCTACTTTTGCACTATTCGTTTTATAACACAACTTAAAATAAAACTATAATTTATATTTATTCTCATCTAATAATAATAATAATAATAATAATAATAATAACACATTATAAAAAATGGACCAATCAAAACTTAGTCTTTCTTCTCCTACCTCAAGTCATGTTGTAAGCCTTCTCATCACGGTCACCCTATATGGCCAGGAACTCCGGCCACTGTCTGATGCCAAAGAAGCAACTAGCTAACTCAACCAGCTTAGGCAATGCAAAGTGTAACACCCTTCTTCCTATTGAACACTCATCTCTTTTTTCCCAGAATCTTGAAGTCTAGCCAATTAGAGTTCTAGAAACCACAATGGATACTCAACATTCATCTTATATTAATTGCAAAATTGGGCTGCTATGTATCAATATACAGACACTACTTTTATCCATTCTATATCTCACAAATTTTAAAAATTCATGAGAAAACTTGTGGAAGTTGAATCATGGCCAAAGGTCATAAGAGCAGCCGCCGGCTTCACCACGCATTGCCATCGGCAGCCACTCAATGGCTACGATCCAAAATTTGAGCACACCAAAATGTTTCTTTTTTCCTCCTGATTCCCATAGATACCAATTTTGCAATATAACTCTTACCCATTTGCTCAAATCAACCCTCCGTAGCTAACTTCCTCTCTCTATCTCTCTTCTTTCTCTCTCTAATTTCTAGCTTTTCAGGTCCCACTCCCTCTTTTCCCCTTACCAACATGCACTCTCACCGGAAAACTCCAAAAGTCTGACCATCCTTCCTCCCCTCCTTCCCTTCTTCTCCTTTCTTCCTTTCTTTCCCGATTTTCCTTTCTTTTGCCTTTTTTTAAGTTGCTGGAGAAAGTTCATGTGGGTAAGTACCAGCCGCTCACTTTTTAAAGAAAAATATTCATTTTAGTCATTTAACTCTTTCCAAAACTCAATTTCCACCCAAAACTTCTAAAACTTCATTTTAAAGTCCAATTTCAAATTAAACTTTCTTCTAAAACTTTATAAATTTTATTTTCGTATTCTAGTAACACATATCATTATTATTTCCAAAAATTGGGGTGTCACATAAAGGATGAGATCTACAAAGGGATTGGGCAGCTTAATGATGGGTATAGCAGGGGAAGTTCAAGTAGGGGGAGCATTCGGTCGGTTCGGTTTGGAACCGAACCGAACTCTAAAACTGAAAAACGAATCACTTAAAAAAGAAAACCGAACCAAACTGATTATTTAAGAATAACCGACCAAATCAAACTGAAAAATAACAGTTCAGTTCGATTTCGTTGTATTAAATCGAAAATATTTTAGGTTAATTTCTATTCTCTGGGCTGGGCTTGAATGGATGATTGGACTGGATAAGAGCCTTGAAACATACATCTTGGGCTAAAAAATTACTTGGGCTATTTTACTATTTGGTTTAATCAGTTTTAACCTATAAAAAACTGAACTAAACTGAAAACTGAATATACTAGAAGTTTCAAACCGAACCGCACTGATAGAATTAAAAAACCGAATTGATTGAACCGAAATGGCTCAGTTCGATTCGATTTTTCAGTTCACACAAAAAACTGCATAGGCCTAAGTTCAGGAACGCCAATAGTGGGTCTTTGGAGTTGCTACTAGTCTCTCCAATGTTCCTCTAGCCACACTACTAGTCTAGTTTAATGCCTCTTAGCTAAGGGAAGAAGTCCTAACTAGAAGTAGGCCCAATAGTCATTAGAATCATGCAAAACAAGGAAGGAAAGGAAATGGGTTTTAGAAGCTTTTAACCTCATTTTTAAATGATCTAATTGTTGGATGCTGATCCGAGATCACCAATGAACTTACCGCATCAAAACCTAAAAATAGGACCAACCCTACTCTAATCAGACATCATTTGAGAAAGGCGATCATCGAATGGCCTGAATCGCTTGTTGAGATTTCTAAGCCCTTTTGATTCTCGTTTCTCAAATATAATTATATGATAATTATTAATACAATTTGAGCTTCATATGGGTACATTCAAATCAATAGGAGCCTTTCATCACCTAGGACTGGGTTTCTAGCCCAATTCAGTTACCCGACAGGTCAACCTGGAACTTAGTCATGCTTACAGTTGATTCTTGGCTAAAAAGTTTTTGGCCATCCTTAGTATGGTGAGTAGGGGTGAGCATTATTCGGTTTAAACCAAATAAACTGAATTGATCCGAACTACCCTAATTTGGTAATTTGGTTGAGTTTTTTTTATGTATTTTGGTTTTTATTTTTAGATTTTCTAGTTTAATCGATTTGATTTGTTTCAATTTTGGGATAAAAAATTTTGGTTAAACTAAACCAAACTGATATATATTATATTTATGCAAATAAAGATTAAGGCTCTTCTTAAATCGGTGGTTAAAAGCATTGTAAACCTATGTACCTCCTAGAGTGCGACTCCTAGGTGCAGCAATTTGTATTTTTTTTTTAACCTTTGATCTTGGCCATTCATTTAAAGTAATGATATCAACCGTTCAAAATAGTCCATATATATCTTCTTCTTTTCACTTTACCCTAGCCACTCTTTTCTTCTTCTTCTTAAATCCCAAACTAAGTGCTGATTATATGATCATAACTTTCTCAAACCCATTCCCTTCATTTCGTCTCCCTTCCTTCTCTCTGCTAGCTGCCTTCCTCGTCTCTTCATTTTGTAAAAATTTTTTTCTCTCTTCTCTTCTTTATTTGTGTGTATCTCACATTTTGGACCATTTCTCCCTGTTAGAAGAAAGAACACAAGTAATAAAGGAAATGATTGTGTATTTATCTGTGTCTTATTTACGGAGATATTACATCTATTTATACATGAGAATATGAGCTAATTTAGACAAGAATAATAATTCCTGTAATTATGCTACACAAATCTCCTATAATTATGCTAATTATTGTAATTATACTACACAAATCTCCTATAATCATGCTAATTGCTGTAATTATGCTAACACTCCCTTCCTTCTCTCTACTGATTGCCTTCCTCATCCGTTTCAATTTTTTTTTTTTTTGCTCTCTTCTCTTCTTTATTTGTGTGTGTATCTCATATTTTGGACCACTGATGAGTCACTTTCAATTTCGAGGACTGGACAACTAGACGCCTAGACAATGTGCTTTTGCTCTTTGATGCACTTTGGTGACCAGTATTTGCCTCAACCCATCATCAATTCACAACCTAATGCCAATAAAGCAGCACTTCCAGTGTTGAGTATTGCAAGATTCGCAACATTCTTCCATTTCTCACTTTTTATATCAATTATTGGTTTTTATTTTTTATGATTGGGTATTGTGTTTTGTCATTTGTGTATCAATTTGTCTTCCACTTTGATGGTTTATGATGAAATTGATTGTTGATTTTGTTTCCCTTTATAAAATGGTTGATTTTGCTTCTGGATTTTTGTATTTAAAATAGTTGAATATATTGTTTGTTTCCATTTGCAATTGCTTGAGAATTGGGATTTTGATTTTGGTTGGAATATATTTTTTATCTTTAGTTCTCTACTGGGTAATATATATGATTGTTAAAAATTCTTTGAAACAATTCAACCCATAACCGATGAATCGAACCGAATTGGTTCAGTTCGATTCAATTCAGCTTTTCCTGTAATTCGGTACGATTCAATTTGTAATATTTATAAATTTAATTAATTTAGTTTTTGACAGTTCAGTTTGAACCGGATGACCAGCCCTAATGGCGAGAATCTCGTTAGGAAGAAGGAGCATTCTTAAGAGTTTTTGCCTTTTTGGCCAGAAGCAGTGAATTGGAGCATCCATGTCTTGAATAGAAGTCTTACTTTTTTTGTCCCAAACATGACATTAGAAGAGGCATGGAGTTGACGAAACCAACAGTAGATCATTTCAGAATTTTTGGTTGCATCGCTTATGCACATATTCCATATGAGAAAAGGATGAAATTCAATGACAATGGTGAAATGTGTGTTTTTCTTAGTGTAAGTGAAGCATCAAAAGCATATAAATTGTTCAATCCACTGACAAAGAAAATTGAGACTAGAAGAGATTTTACTTTTGAGAAGGAAAACATTTGGAATTAGAGTGGGTAGCAGCATTCTTCTGTCATTTTTGATATTGAATTTGAACAAGAAATGCAGCAGCCCGTACACCAACTAATTCCAGCTCCTATACTTGAAACCGTGGAATTAAATAATGGCTGTTACATTACATAACGTCTATTATTTAACGGCGAAAAAAAAAATAGGGGTGTAATGGCCGCTATAGGCCGGGGCATATATATATATATATATATATATTTTTTACTCACTTCGTGAACTTTATAAAATTTTCAAAAAAATTTATGTAGTGGGCTGTTATCGTTATGTTACTGCCGTTACGGGCCTATTTTCGTTACCCGCGGCCGCAATTGCAACCGCGATTTAAAACCATGCTTGAAAGTCCACCAAATGTAACTTCATCAGCTCCTAAAAGTTCAACTATAATAGCAGAAGCTACTAATGCAGTAGTCAAATCATGTTTTTACCGTTTAAAAAAAGGCCAACTTGGATAATAGATTATGTAAGTGGAGATTATTTATCCGATGATGATTCAGTTGCTCACTTTGCTTTGTTTGTAGATTATGATCCTCTCACATTCCAAGAAGTTGTTAAAGAGTTGAAATGGCAAAAATCCATTGGAGTTAAAATGGTTTACAAAACAAAGTTAAACAAAAATGGTGGAGTTGACAAGTACAAAGCTCGTCTTACTGTAAAAGGGTACAAGCAAGAGTTTGGAGTAACTACAAAGAAATTTTTGCTCCAGTTGCAAGGCTTGACACTATTCAATTGGTGTTGGCCATGGTTAAACAAAATCTCAGTCCATTTATCAACCGGATGTGAAGTCTGTGTTTTTTCGTCGTGAGTTGCAGGAAGAAGTATATGTTGATCAACCTCTTGGATATGTGAAAGAAGGCAATGAAGAAAAGGTATACAAACTAAGAAAGGCATTATATGGACTAAAAAAAGCGCCAAGAGCTTCATATAGTCGTATAAATGCCTATTTTTCTAAAAAAGGTATTCAGCGATGCCCTCATGAACATACTCTCTTTACAAAATTTGAAAAAGTTGGGAAAATGCTTGTTGTATGCCTTTTATGTTGATGATTTAATTTATACAGGGAATGATGATGTCATGATTGATGCTTTTAAGAAGAAGTTGATGAACGAATTTGAAATGTCTGATTTGGGATTGATGGATTTTGTTTCTTGGTATTAAATTTGTAAAATCATTAGTTGGCATTTTTATTTCATAAAAGAAATATGTTCTTAAGATTTTGGACAGGTTTAAAATGAGAGAAGGTCATTTGCCTTGTACTCCAACTAAATGTGGCTTAAAGTTGGTGAAAGATGATGGAGGGAAGAAGATAAATGCTACTCTTTGCAAGCAGATAGTTTGGAGTTTGATGTACTTAACTACAACAAGGCCCGACATCATGCATGGTAATAGTCTAATAAGTCGATACATGGAGAATCCAATTGAGAATCATCTCTTAGCTGCAAAAAGAATTTTTGCTACTTGAAAGGCACTGTTAATTTGGTATAAAGTAGGGACAAAGGAAAATCTTTTTGGTTTTTCTGATAATGATTATGCTGGAGATCTTGATGATAGAAAAAGCACATCTGGTTTAGTTTTTACGATGAGTTCTGGAGCTATATCATGGTCTTCAAAGAAATAATAAATTGTTATCGACTACAGAAGCTGAATTTGTTATAGCAGCAGCCTGTCTTGTCAAGCTATATGGTTGAGGAGATTGCTTGAAGCACTTTAACGTCAGTAGCAAGGTCCAACAAAAATCCATTGTGATAATGTTTCAGGAATCAAGATTTCAAAAATCTAGTTTTACGTGAAAAGAGTAAGCATTATTGATGTTAGATACCATTTTTTGCGTGATTTATGCAATGATAGTATAATTGATTTAGTGCTCTAAAAAAGTAAAAAAATCAGGTGGCTGATATTATGACTAAACCCCTCAAGCAAGTCGAAGAATGCTTGGAGTATGCTCTGTAGAAGATGTTGTTCAAGGGGGGGCATAATTTTGAGTTGTTGAAGTCCCTGTACTCTTAAACTGAATGTTTGCAAACTTCAGTTCAAGGGAGGATTGTTAAAGATTTAGTCAAAATAATTTCTTCAAATCAGTATGGTGCTAGACTTTAGGATTTTAGTTGCTCTGATTTTGTTTCTATTTTCTTTTCAGCTTTATTTCACTCATTTTCACATTCTCTAAAGCCCTCAACTTCTCTAAACCCAAAATTGATTCGAGTATGGGACTGGTTGCCTAAGACCACTGACTTTACTGCCTAACCCAAAATTTCAAATTTATTTAATTTTATATATTTTAAATAATAATCTACATTAAAAATTATTTTTATTAATAAATTTTATTTTAAAAATTTAATAATTTATAAAATATTTAAATTTTATTTTATTTAAAATAAAAATATAAATTTTATAAATATTATTATAAAAAATATATATTTTATATTTAATTAAATATTTATATAAATAAATTTTAATAATAAATAATCAACATAAAAAATTAAATTTATTATAAATATTATTATTTAAATTTAAATTTATTTTAAATTTAATTATATAGTATTTAAATTTATCTTATTAAAATTCAAAAGAGTCCGCTAACTATTAAATTAGGATAAATTTTTTAATAAAAGTAAAATATAAGAATAAATTACTAACTGAAATAAAATTTAATAACTAAACTTACGCTTACGCTTAGAGAATATATGGTTTTTGACTTGTAAAATAATAATAATAATAATAATAATAATGAAAAAAGTAGGAAGTAGGAACAACCTTTATGCGTAATCTGCCACGTAGGCCCATTATAAGGTGGATAATGACGCAACGCTCCACACCTAACACCTACACCCACTTCCACGTGTGCTGTCTTCAATTTTGTCTTTTCCCTTTGTCACCCGCTTGTAACTCTAATGCTTTGTCACCATATCTTATTAAATCCAGAAAATATAAATACACATATTTATGAAGAAAATAAATAAACACTTTGCACTGATTTGATTTATATGTCCATAAAATTTATTTATAAATAAAAGGGTGTAAGTAAATTATTATTTAATTTAATATATAAATTAAAAAAATTATTTAAAATAAGATAAATAAGGAATTTATAAATTAATTTTTTAAATAAAAAATTATATTATTCTAATAATTTTCAAAATTATTAACACTGTTTTTATTTTAATAACTATAATATTTAATAATATATAATTTATGATATTTTAATAAATTAAATTATTATTAAATACATTTTAATCATATATTTAAAATTAATTTTTAAATAATTTTATTAAATAAATAATTATTTATTTAAATCAATTTATTTATTAAAAATAGATTTTAAATTAAAAATTAAAATATAAATAATAAATTTAATACTCTGATTAAAGGTGTATCATTTATTAAATATATATTCATGTTGAAAAGTTCACTTTTATTAAAAAAATAAATAAAGCTTAATTTATTTTTTATATTATTGAAAATACCTAATTTAATTTATTTTTAATTTTTATCTAATTTAATTTATAAATTTTGATTTAAGCTCAAATCAATTCAAACGCTGCATTTGATTAGACGTGCTGTTTGTTAATATTTAATTTTTTTATTTTTTAATATTTAAATATTAATTTTATATTACATAATTAATTAAATAAAAATATCTAAAATATTATTTTATATTAATTTTTTATTATTTAATATAATTAATTAAATTAAAAATATAAAAAAAATTGTTTTATATTTTCATATAATTAATTAAAAATAAAAATCATAATAATTATACTTAATTAAATTAAAAAATAATAACATATATTTTTTGTTTTCATATAATTAATTAAAATTATTGTAATTAATTTTAATTATTCAAATTAATTATTTTTATATTTTTATGTTTTTTAATTTAAAATTAGACAATTATAATTAAATAAAATTAAAAATATAAAATATTATTTTTTATTTCCATATTATTAATTAATATTAAAACAGTAAAATAAAAAAAATTAACCAATTATAAAAAATAATTAACAAAGTTATTAAAAAATTAAAAAAAAGCAACTCACATATTAAAAATTAAATCATTTTCAATAAATACGGGAGTAAATTGAAATCTATTCAAAATAAAAAAATAATCGCTTTGCTCTTGTGGCTTTCGTTTTCAGTAAAGTGATTTTGATTTTGAAGCTAAGCCTAGACATAAAATATTATTTATTTTTTTTTGGATTTTTTATTTATTTATTTAATATCATTGTTGTTCTGCACCGATGTATCAATCAGTAATCATTCTGAGTGCCGATTGCCACCAATATGCCAACCCACAAATACTCTCTCTCTCAACCACTTTCTCTGAAAAAAAAAAAAGTAAAAAAAAAAATATTTATTTCTCTCTCTCTCTCTAAAAAAATTCTCTCACTCCCTCTCTCTCTCTCTCTCTCTCTCTCTGAACTTCTTTAAGTAACCAAAAAGAGGGTGAGAGAGGGATGCAAATGATCTCTAAAGCATCTTGTGCTATGGCCTCCCTTCCTTGCTCAAGGGTTTGTTTCTGCTCTTTTTTTTTATTTAATTTTTTTTTATAATACTCTGTTGGAAATTTACTTACACGTTTCTATTTGTTTTTCCCCCTCTCATTGGATGGATTTAGTAGTCTGTGGTGGTTATTTTCTTTGTTAATTTTCGTGGAAAATGTATGATCTAAGTATTTGAACCCATGTGGTGAATTGGGTATTTTTTTTTTAAATTTTTTATGTTTGACCTTTCTGGGTTTGAAGCAGTGTCGCTTGCGTAAAGAACTGCGGATTTATTTCTTTGTTTTGTATTTTTCCCCTTTTAGGCAAGTACGTGTATTTTTGTACTGGTTTTGCTTTCAATAGCAATGAATCTGTTTTTAGTTCTTCTCCCTTCAAAATGAATGTTATCATCATATATATTTTGTACGGGTGAACTGTATCATGAATAGGTATAATGTACACTTTGTTTTAGCGAAACATGTAGGAGCTGTCAGAGTTTATGGTGATGGATTAGCGGGTTTATTGTCAGTTTTTAGAATTTATATGTATTAAGGGTTAATTACTTGATATGCAGCAAATTCAGGACTTGAATGTGAGCTTGCTTTTTTCCGCTGTTTTGGGGTGGGGGGTGGGGTGGGACGTGGGCGGGCATAATCCAGGCATACGGATTCAAGAATCATACAATGCACTCATGACTTGTAATTGTGGAAATTGGTTTTATTTTCCAATGATTACATGCACTCATCAAGTTAAATGGTATGACATATGAACCTACAAAAACAAATCCCCATCATGAGGTTTACTATACATAGTAATGGCTCTTGCATTTTTGTGTAGCACCTCCCCATTATCTTCTATTGCTTGCCCTTTTTGCATACGATGTCTGGCCTATATAAAGAAAATGATTACTTAGTCCATACTTGCCATTTGGTGCTGTTGTTTAGAATTAGTCTTTGCTTCTTCCATCATAGGCTAATTGCATTTAACATCACCTTCGTTTTAGTAGAGATGCTTCTTGACATTGCAAAGATATTGTTTAGAACCTTACTTTTGCTTCTCATACTTTAGGCGAGGAGTGGGCTTTGTGTATGGCCAGGTGCAAGACAGCTTTGCCTTAGAAAAGGCCTCTTGTATGGATTCATGCACTTACTGTATTTGCCATTTAAGACCTTGCGTGGAGCTAGTAGAACACTTAGAGTTGCTGAATTTTGCAGTGTTTCCAATATGTCTTCCTCATTACAAATTGAATTGGTAAGAACACCTTTTTTTTTTAATTGTTGTACAGGGTTGATATCTTGGTTCCTGGTCTTGCAAATTTAATTTCTAGTACCAATCTTTTGCTGCCTTTTGCATCTTCAGGTGCCATGTCTTGGGGATAACTATGCATATCTTTTACATGATGTGGATACCGGCACAGTTGGAGTTGTTGATCCCACTGAAGCTGTACCAATTATAGATGCTCTAAGTAGGAAAAACCGAAATTTGACCTATATACTGAATACTCATCATCATCATGATCACACTGGTGGGAATGAAGAGTTGAAAGCAAGGTACGGTGCAAAGGTATGATGTTGGTATTCCCCTGTCTAGATTCTTTTCCCATAAACTCATATTTAAGCAGTTGAATTACTGTAAGTGAACAGTGGCACAAAAAGTTATAAGCTTTAAAAATAAAAGCTTGTTTTGACAATTTCAGTTTTGTAGATCGTATCTAACAACGAGGAACGTTCTCTTCCTTCTGTTTCTACTTAAGAAAGTAACTACTTATTAATTATAATGACAATTTTAAGAAGGAGATTTTGTTAATGGTAAAACTCAGATAGTTGGATTAGAAATGATAAGGGAATTAAGTTTTCTTATTTATGCAAGATTCACTCACAAATTTATAGTCACTTGATCACATATGAACTTTGGCAAGCAACTCTTGGCACATGTTCATTAGTTTTGATTGTAAGTTAGGTTCATATAGAATCTGAGTGTATAATTGGTGCTTTTGCCCTGCTTTTGTCATTCCTATGAAACTCTGTCTTGACAAATAGTTTAATTAAAGGAATTTCCTATCTTGAATTTTTAATAGTTTATCTGTAGTAAGTATGCTAGACATGAAATACAACGAATTAAAGCGATAAAATTCATGTTCGTTATGCTTTCCATTGGCATTCATTATAATGTTTAAAGACACTTCTTTTAAAGTCCTTGAAGGAGTTCGCAAAGAATCCAAGAAACCACCTTATCCCAAAACAGATTAAAGTGTGGAGATTGATCTTTGAAAATGCATGCATTCCTCTCCATCCAAATTTTCAAATGCTCCATAAAACAGAGGAAAAAATGCAACTCCAAGAACTTTAGCATCTTGTTTAGTTGTTTATTATCAATTCCTCTCCATTCTAAATCAATAACAGCTTGTAAAAATCTGATCAAAACCAAGAATCAACCTCATCAAAAATACGAATAGGTGTTTCTGAATTGCCCAAGCCACAATCTAAGACTCTAAGAGAATGCTAATAATTATATGGTTATTGTTACTTTGTTTTCAAATGTTATTAATTATTTTATTGATTTTGTTATTAACTTTTTGGGAAATGGAAGATGTCTTAAATTGGTAATTTTGGTCACACCAATCACTTTCGTGATCATTTTGCAAAGTTCTATGTACCTCTATACTTTTAGTTTGTTTGTTGTGCATGAGTAATAAACATATAAGTTTATTTTGTGGCTCTCCTTTTGTCTTTTTCTTTTTTCTTTTCTAACTGCATATATTGAATGTAAGGTTTTGAAATAAACACAAAAGAGTTATACAGCATTCAATAATGTTCTTGTTTCCTGTGAAGTAGCTCAATTTGAAACGCTCATTCAATTGTATTGAGTTTTTATATTTCCATTTCTTGGCTGTAGGTAATTGGTCCAGGAATTGACAGAGACAGAATTCCTGGCATTGATATAGTTCTGAATGATGGGGATAAATGGATGTTTGCAGGGCATGAGGTGGTTGTAATGGAAACTCCTGGCCATACTCGAGGTCATACTTTGTTGTTTGTCTAAAATAGGAAACCATGTTGGTACTAAAATATCAATTAATGAAATTACATACCATGTTTCTGTAGCTGGCTTCTATATTGTTACATCATTAACTTTTATTTTGTTATTGATACCATGTGATTAGTTTAGGTTTAAATTTTAACTACTGTTTCATAAAGTTATATTATATTGGTTAGTGTAGCTTAGAATAATTTGAGTTTCTTGAAATGCGTTGACATGCTTTTGACTCAAAAATCCCGGATTGATTTTCCCAAATACGTTGATAGATCACAATTATTTCTTCGTAGATTGTGGGTGTGGTCCATGATTAACACTGTCTTCAGTATATGTAAGCAAGTATGCACAGATGCATTTTAATTTTTCATTTAACATTCTAATGTTCTGCATTGGCTTTTTTGTAGGCCACATTAGTTTCTACTTTCCTGGATCAGGGGCGATTTTCACAGGAGACACTTTGTTTAGCTTATCATGTGGCAAGCTTTTGGAAGGAACACCTGAGCAGGTAGTTGGTGCTGCCAATCCAGGAATTCATCTTTCCTTCTTCCTTTTTTTTTTTTTTTTGGGTTAGGATATATCTGCTTAAAAACCTTTGTGAACAAAATAAGGAAATATCTTCGATTTTGAGGGAAATAGTTCTATCTTCTATCATCATTTGGACAACTGAAATGGAGCTTTCATTTTTGAGAAAATCGTTGGCATTTAAATCTTCAATAAAATGTTGTTAAAGAATGATTTAATATTTTGAAGTAGAAGAATATGGAATTCTTCATTAGCAAATGCTTTTAAAGTTGAATTTTCTAAATATTGAAATATTTTGTGGTGAAGAGAATATTTTACGGTTAGGCATTGCCTAAGTCTTAATTTTGAACTGAGCTCATCTTGGAGAGAATGACCTCTGAGAAAATATTTTTCTTCCTTTTAGGCATTCTAGTATTTTGAAACTTGATAAGGAATTTTATATGCGGCCACTATAGGTAAATTTTGGTTTTTGGTTAAAATTTAAGTATTTTTGGTTTTAAGAATCTAGGCTTTGCATCAATAATTATATGCTAGTGCTGTGTTAGGAAGAGAGAAAGAATGTAGGTAGAAAGAGAGAAAAGAATCAAAGAATCGAAAAGAAACGAGATACTTTTGTTACTGATACTGGAATTGGAAGAAAATTAGACAGAAAGGAGGAAGAGTAATTGGAAAAGAAGAATAGAGATGAAATTAAAGAAATAGAAGAAAGTATTCTGCAGAGGAGGAAGAAAGATAGAGAAATTAAGGAAAAGAGGGAGAAGAAGAAGAATTAGGGCTCAGCCAAGAAGAAAGAAGAAAAATAAAGGGAAAGAATGGAAGAAATTTCAGGGGAAGAAGCAAGAAGATAGAACAGAAGAAGATATTGAGAAAGAAGGGAAAGAGAGAAAGGGATAAAGAAGAAGAGAGAAACCTGGAATTTGGAAGACTGCCACTGATCTCTTATGGTTGTGACTCCCACAAACTGATTTGGAAGCAAGTCCACTGGACAACAGTGCTCTGATACCAATTTGTTAAGTAACAGACTTGTACAGCCCATTCGGAACAGAGAAATAGAAAGAGACTTGTTGAGAACAGAACAGAAAGGGGAGAAGATTCAAAGAGAATTATAGGAGAGAGAAATATAATTCTATGTATTGATTCTTGGAATGCCTTGCAAGAATACCAATTGTTAGGGTTCTAGACCCCTAACAAGCAGTTACTGATTCAGAGAAAGAAGAAAAAAATGAAAGAGAGGGTAATACGGAGGAATAGAAGCAGAAATGAGAGAGAAATAGAGTAGAAAGACACAAGATTTGTATTAGATTCTTGAGATTGATTACAGATGCTATTACATTCTCAGGTAGCTGTATTTATACAGCTCCTACACTGATTTCAGTTAACTAGTAACTGTTCCCACCACTCCCTAACTAACTCCCAGCTCACTCTACTAACTTCCATACTATTCCTTTATTACAATTTCGAACTCCAAGACCCTCTATTTATTTTCAACACTCTTATTCTCCTTATCATAACATTCTGACTGCTGAGCTATGTTTATTTGACTTTGACTTTTTGCCATGATGGAGTTGTTTGAGGAAGCGATATATGCATTCATAGTGAATGGATTTTATGACATGTCTTTGTTCCAGATGCATTCTTCCCTGAGAAAAATCACGTCTTTGCCAGATGATACAAATATATATTGCGGCCATGAATATACATTGGTTAGTTGCTATCATCTTTTCCTTATTTTCTGCTTGTTCAATCCACCCAAGATGAAAATCATGGGCCCTAACTGTGAGGCATCCAATTGGCAGCGTAATTCAAAGTTTGCATTGTCTATAGAACCCAATAATAAGGCACTCCATTCCTATGCAGCCCATGTGGCCCATCTTCGCAGCAAGAATTTGCCAACAGTGAGTCCTCTGGTTCTTTTCATTGATATACATTCATCCATCCATCCACCCACACACTCGCACAGAGGTTTTCGTTTATATTTATGCAATGACTGGGCTACATAAGGGCAGCCGTTTATATCCCTCAGAGCCCTGGCCTTGCGCCTTGTCAAGCTCTTCCTTGCAAGTCAGAACTAATGCCACATCTCTTGTATGAGGCCAAGAGACTCTGCTAAGTGTGCTCTAGGTTTTTCTTTCCTTTCTAACTGATTTCTAGGATTGCCAAGAGATATGAATAACTCCTGTTGGCATTTGTGTGACACCAAACTTGTGTTCATATTGGTGCATCTGTTGTTTTTGAATCTTTCAAAATTCTCTTAATAGATTGCTTGGCTATGTCAAAATTCTCAGTGATTGAGCTGGCTATTTTTATGACCAAAATATGAACTCATTATAACGTGTCTTGTGCTGTGATAGTGGTTGCATGCTCCACTTGGAGTTGAATGTGAAAATTTTAATCCATTTTTTGGAGTCCCCCTTATGTGGAGTTGCTATTGTTCTTTGAAAGAATTGTTGCATATGCTAGTGCATTCCATTTTTATGGCCTCTTCTAGGTTTTAGAAATACTTGAACCTTAAGATGAAGCTCAATTTAAATGAGCTTGTAGGCTACAAAGAAGTGGAACCAAACTTTGTTGTGAATCTGTCTCTAGAGCAGTCTAGTTATGTATGTTGTGCATCCTCTTAATGGTCATTAACCTTTAAATCAAGTTCAATTCAAAGGATCTTGTAATATCAAGCAAGTTGAGTTGCTTAGCCATCTGGCAGGCCTTCAACTGTTCTTAGTCAATCTTATCAGGGCAGTGTTTTTTCTTTTATCTTCCTAAATTTTCCACATTGAAGTTGGCTTTCTTTGTGATGTCTTAGATTCCAACTGTGCTGAAGGTTGAGAAGGCTTGCAATCCATTCCTTCGCACTTCAAGTACAGAAATCCGGCAGTCATTAAAGATTCCAGCGACGGCAAATGATGCAGAAGCCTTAGACATCATTTGTCAAGCAAAGGATAGTTTTTAAGATATTTATGGGGTGCGTCTGTCTATAGGATAAGTAACCCGCACTTGTAGTAAACTTATCTTCTGTTCATATATTTTTGGATACTTGAAGTTTCTGTCCATATATTTTTGCATATTTGAATTTGTTTTAGATTTCTATTGGAATGTTGGTTCTTCAAGTCCATTTGATGATGACGAAAGTTTTAGTATCATATGTCTTTGAAATCAGAATCCTTTTTACTTGCTATCCAAAAATATTCTTTCAATATCATGATGATTTTTTTTTATTGTGTACTTTGGGCCAAAGAGGGTAACATGTGACGATGATTTTTGCTTGGTTAGCTAATGTTGCATTCAGTAGATTATTGCTAAACAAAGAAAGTGTTCTTAAATTCATGGTGAACTTGAGCTTCAATTTATTGAAAATGGAGTATGCATTTTCTGCAATTCATCTTTAGCTTTAATTGCATTACTAATTAAAGTTGATGTTGTCTTGCTTGATCAAAATTTAAAAGTTTGGCCAATTTTGTTAATAAGCTTCAGAATTATATAAACATATCATTATCTTCATTCAGGGAAACAAACTGTGAAAAGGAAATTTAGAAAAACAAACAATTTTGTGATTTGTCTTTGTAGTAGCTTCAGTACTGAGAAGAGAAGCCTTATCTTTTGCCTCTTGTCTGTTTTCCATGAGGTTTAAACCAACTGAATTTTCAAAGATGTGTGATGGGCTGGGTTTGTATAAGGATTTTTCTTCGTTGAGTCTCTATTATAGATGCAAGCATATATAGAAGAGATGAAAGGTTTGCTGCAAGATTTTCAGAATTTAGCATGGAAATCTGGGGTTAAACAAACGAAATCTGTGATTCAAGTAGTCTATTTCACTGGAGCTGTGGGATGGAAATTTTGCTTGTACTAATCCAAGCTATTGTTTCACCACTGGGATTTAGATTGATACTTGGGAATGGCTTGACAGAAATTAATAAATATTTTCTTGAAATATATTTTTTGCATTTTTTTCGTATTTAAGGCACTAAAAGAAATAGTCAAATGAAAAATATTTTTTTATTAAAGGGAAAACTAGTTTATTTTTCATTTTTAAATTTTAATAATTTTATTAAAATATGAAAACTCTTATATATTAATAATATAAATAAATAATATTAATTTAACATTGTAAATAAATAATGAAAATTATTTTTCATGTAAATATATTTTTTTAAAACAAATGGAATTTAAATGTAAAAAATTTCTCTGAGGATTACTACACTTTCCCCTCACTTTGATTTCTTTTTAATTGTATGTGTACAAAAAATTAATTTGTATAAGGTTTTATTTGTTTTATGGAAAATAATTTGTGAAAAATATTTTTTTAGAAAATATTTTTTGTTATTTAATTATAATGTTAAATTAGTTATATATATTTATATTATATACTCATAAGTATTTTTATATTTTAATAAAATTGTTAAAATTTAAAAATTAATTTTTTTAAATGATTAATTATTTCTTGATAAAAAACTTTTTATTGTTCGCTCTTTTTGAGTAACCCAATTTTTATATCTATTATTGGGTAAATTGCTCTTAATAGAAATTTTCTTTATTTATAATGATTGAACACTCAATCTTATTTAAGAGATTTTTAACACTCGTATACCAATCTTATTGGTTGATTTTCCTATATAACTTTATGGATTGCCTAAAGGAAAGTCAACCAACATAGAGATGAGAAAATTAAATGTTGATTGCATACAAATAAGGAAAGTTAACCAACTTAAATATAAGAAAATGAAATGTAATCGAGATGTACTTATACAATATGTGTCATACAATAATAATAAAAAAAGTCTTAATCATTAATTAATTGAAATTAGCTACATATAAAATTTTTTATTCAATTCGGTTTGAAATCAAGTTTATATTAATATCTAATAGTATGAGTAATCTAAATAAAAATATTTTTTATTGACTTATTTTCTTTAATATTAAAAAAAATTATTTTAAAAAAATACTTTTTATGAAACAAACGGAGTATTAATATATAAGCAAAGCTATATATGAGAGGAATTAGGAAAATATTGGGAAAAGCTAGTGAATTTATGTTGTGAGAAATTATTATTATTATTATTATTATTATTATTATTATTATTATTATTATTAATGTGATTTTGGTTTCATTTGGTAGTTTAGGTGATGTATGGGTTTACCAAACACAATTTTTATAGCTAATACAAATTTCAACCCTATCGTGCATCACTCTTCTAATGAAGAAATTGATTCCATATCCATGAAATTGACAGGCCATTTCATGAGATGACCTTACCTTATCTTTGCTTTCCTAAGTCATCCTTGAAACTATCAATTTTGCCCTTAAGTTTTGGATCCATACCTTGCTTCCATAGTTGTCTAATTCTCTCATTATTAGGTCACCCACTAGCACTAGCTATTTTGTATTGGGGCACTATGGACTATGGTGCCCTATAGTATTCTTCCTTTTTCTTTTCTCTACAACCTCCATATGCTTAGGGTGTGCAAACGGTCGGTTCGGTTCCGAACCGAACCGAACCGATAAAATCGAAAATCAAAAATAAAAAATTTTAAAAACTGAACCGAACCAATTGATAAGAGAAAACAGAATCGAATCGAACCGATAACTATCGGTTCGGTTCGGTTTTAAAACGATCAAACCGAAATTTATAAAATTTCATATTTTTAACATTAAATCTAAATAATAAAAACAAAAAAAATTAGAAATCAAAACTAAAAAATCTTAAGGTTCGGTTCGGTTTTCTTTGATTTCGATTTGGTTCGGTTCGGTTCGATTCAATTTGGTTCGATTTTTTTGATTTCCTATATATATTATTAATTTCGGTTCGGTTCGGTTTTTTTATTTTTTTATGAAAATAACCGAACCGAACCGATTAACCGAAATTATCAAAATTATAAACCGAACCGAACCGATTAAATTTTAAAACCGAACAGATTGAACAGAATTAATCGGTTCGGTTCGGTTTTTCGGTTTAAACCGAAAACTGCTCTCTCCTACATATGCTCATAGTGTTACAGATCATCAATATTATGACTCATTTTGAGTACTTTCTTATTAAGTTGAGAGTGAGAATTTATTAACAGTCTCTCTTGATAAGTGATATGTAAATTTTATTGTAATCTCTCAAAAATATTGATAGCATATCCTGACCTTAAATTGACGAATTCTTCCCTCACCTATTTTTTTTTTTTTTTTTAATATTATGTTGAAATTTTTTTTTTAAGATAGTTGCTTGCTATTGCAAATTGCAAATACATAAAAAGCAACATTTATTTTTAATGCCAAATAAAGAGTAGGGCCAAAATTTCAAAAGAGCAATTCCTTTTAGAGATTGCTTTATATGTAAGGGTAGTGTGTTGTGATTGTTTTGAGTCAAGCCATTACTTAATTGGGCTATTGGCTTGTGGGGTAGAAATTATTTTATTTTTGATATTAGATAAAATTTTCCTTTAAGTCTATTTTCTAATAGATGATCAATTATATTTTCTAATAGATGGTCTATTCCCTCTCCTTAAAAAGTAGGGAATATAACCTTTTGAAAAATATAATATTTTATAATGAAAAATTAACTTTTATTTTTTATATATATATAATATAGGAGTAATATTGTTTGGAGTGAGCACTTGGAATATAATCTTCATTAATAATAAATCCTTCTACAATATTTTAATTTTTTTTTTCACATTTTTATATTATTATTATTTTTTATATTTTATATATTATTATTGTTATTCTTAATTTAGAGTTATTCTTCTTAAATAATATCCTAATCCCAAGAAAAATAAATTTTAAAATTCAATTTAATATAAAATGCAGCTAATTATATAATATATTGAGTGCATTAAATTTTAATATTTCCTTAAATATAAATTTTCATTTTTTTTTTCATATTAGTAAGGACTGTGACACATGAATTTGTATAGAGGGAGTAAAATAATTCATCATAAAACCCTAATTATTAATATATATTTAAATATATTTAAATATGAGATCTATTATAATTTTAATTAATATAATATTTATAAATTGAATGATTTCCTATTATTATTATTATTATTAAATGTAATTAAAAAAAAACCAGTTGCAGTTTTAGGTTTCTCTGGGTTAAGATTGAAAGAAGGAAAGGAAAAAAAAAAAAAAAAACCCTAAATTACCTAAAAAAAACCCAGAGGAAAAGGGGAAAACCAAAATTCACAAAAAGACCTGAATATATTTGTGTGGGACCCATCATCAACAATTACAGTTAACTGAAAAAAAAATTAGAAATAGAAATAGAAAACCAACAAAAACGTCTCTATGTAATACTTTCCGCGCCAAATCCCTTCCTTTTATATTATCTCTACGCTACGCTCTCTCTCTCTCTCTCTCTGATTATATCGATTTCGTTTTCTCTCTCTCTCTCTGTGGTCGTTAATGGCGATCGAGGTTCCATTTGGGGATTTAAGCCCTAAGACCTGCGCGGTTCTTGGAGGGCGAGGGTTTCTAGGAAGATCGCTCGTCTTCACCCTCCTTAAACTCGGTAACTGGATCGTTCGAGTCGCCGATTCCCCTCACTCTTTGCAACTCCACCTCACTGACTCTTCTGACTCTTTCCTTAACGACGCCATCTCTTCCGGCCGTGCTTCCTACCATCGTCTTGATGTTCTCGATGCCTCTTCAATCGTTAAAGGTAATGTGTAACTTGTATAGGTCTCTTTGTTTGTTTGCTGAGAACTAAGAAAGGAAACCGAGAGGAAAGGAAATCTTGGGTATGGATTGTCAGAATTTTAGGGGTGGAGATTACAGGTTACTGTTTACTGGCTGCTGAATATGAGTTTAGTTGGCTAGATAGATCAAGTTTGATTTTTCAAATCTTTTTATTTTTTTTTTAATAATTTGCAAGTGAAGAGAACTGAGTTTGAGACTGGATTATTAAGACTTGGTTTTCTTAATGCTTGACATTTTAAATAACTGAGTCTGGATTACTAGATAGATCAAAATAGACACAGGAGGCCTTCCTCTTGTGGAGTTCTGTTTTTGGTTCATTGGGCAGCTAAATTGAGAATTCTGTTTAGGGATTGCTTTTGGGCTTTTTATCACAAAGTAAAGAATTACACGAAATGGCAGCCATAAGAATTGGCATGATACCATTAGCCTGCATGTTTCTTGTTCCTTAATATGCTGGTAATGATGCATCTATTGCTGCATTTATTGAATCTGTTGTTAGCAATCAAGTGAACAAGATCGTTGAATTCCCACAGACATATAAGTGTGATCTCCAGTTCCACATTTTGCAAAATGCTAAATGTTTCTAATAAATATAATGCAGGGGAATTCCTTGGAAAATGTGGCTGTGTTATGTAGTTGTGGAGGCAGTTTATTTTGCAGTATGCTTTTATTGAAAACATATGCTTCCAAAGTTTGCAGAGAGATCAATAGCAAAAATCCGAACACATTTCAGTTTACTATTTGCCAGTTATTTTCCTTGAAGTTTCTATACTGAGTTGATAGCTTTATGAACAATCATTCTTTATATTATGTATTTATTTCAGTGTTAACCTTTTCAAGTGATGAACTTGGTAAAATGGTTCATTTGGACCTTTCTGTTTTTATAAGTGTCAAATTAAGTTATTTTATGAGGGTTTAAATAAAATTTTTCTCTAACAAACATTTATCTGTTTTGGCAAGTTATGTATTGTTTTTGATCATTGGTATCATTGGTATTAATAACTTATCCATCTTTGGTGAAAGAGTTGAGTTATTAATATCTTTCCTCTCACTCTTCTTTGCATGGTGCATGTGCTTTTGTATTGATCCTTGGCATGCTCTGTCATTTCTTCTGTTTATCTATCACCTACCCTGCATTTTTTTAATAAACTGTTTGTTCATTTTTACAGTATCAAATTTGGATCGAGAAATTAACTGTTACATGTGCCTTTGCAGCTATTGAAGGTGCATCTGTAGTATTTTATATGGAAGCTACTGATTTATGGAATCACGATTTCTATTATTGCTACAAAATTATAGTTCAAGGTAATGGATCATGATTTTGCTAAATATTATTCTCATTGAAATGTATAGAGTACTGATTGCTTTCTTTGTTCAGGAGCTAAAAATGTCATCAATGCTTGCCGAGAGTGCAAAGTTCGAAAGCTGATATATAACAGTTCTGCAGATGTAATTTTGACGGTTCACATGATATATGCAATGGAGATGAGTCCTTACCATGCCATTGGAGAGTATGTTGACTGCTTTTCCTTCTGACCTTATATAATTTTCTTTTTGACCATGTATCCCTCTTAACTGGTGTTATTATACAGTTTGAGGACATGTTGAGTGACCTTAAGGCTCATGCAGAAGCACTGATCCTGTTTGCTAACAATATTGATGGCCTTTTGACATGTGCACTTCGTCCAAGCAATGTCTTTGGACCTGGAGACACACAGCTTGTGCCATTCTTAATGAAATTAGCAAAATCTGGTTTTGCAAAGGTTTGAGAGCTATTTGTGATCAAGATGTTTTATCTTTTCTCCTTCTCTGTTTAGACTTTTCATGTTTTATTTTGTACACATCTTGAACTCCTATGATTGTAAACTGTGTTAATCTTCTTGAAGTAACAAAATTTCTTTTCAGTTTATTATAGGAAGTGGTGAAAATATGTCTGACTTCACCTATGCTGAGAATGTTATTCACGCCCACATCTGTGCAGAAGAAGCTCTGGATTCTCAGATGATCTCTGTGGCTGGCAAGGTATTTCAACATTTCAAGTAATCATGAATTTAGAGTTCTTTATTTTCTGTTTTGATCGCAATCATGCACAAAGAAGATATTACCTTGTTTGTTATCGATTGCAGGCATTTTTCATCACTAATCTCGAGCCCATGAAGTTTTGGGAATTTGTATCATTGATGTTGGAAGGCTTGGGGTATCAAAGGTATATTAGGCATCCAAAATTATTAGGCTTCAAGGATGAAAAGTGCTAGAAAATACCATGTAAGCATTTGAAGAAGAAGAAGAAGAAGAAGAAGAAGAGAGAGAGAGAGAGAGAGAGAGAGAGAGAGAGAGAGAGAGAACTGCTAGACTTTTCTACGTTTCTGTATCAAGTGTGGTAGAAAGCCAAAGCACAAAGGAAATAAAAATACATAAGAATTAGCAAATAATAAAATAAATGGCTAGATGCCAGAGTATGAAATGGGGAAAAAAAAAGAACACCCTTAGTCATTTCAAGGTGTTTTTAGCTTTGTTACATTGTGTCTAGTGTACCAAATGCATCCTTGTTGTCGCACATATTCATAAAGATGGATCAGGGAATACAATTATGGATTTGCATTCTTCTATGGTGTTCTCTAGCATTTTTCTTTTTTTTTTTTTTTATTAAAAACTGTGCTTTTCTAATGCCACTGTCAGTCTGATTTTTCTGTTTACTTTGATTGCAGACCTTTGATAAAATTCCCTGCCAGTATGATGTGGTATGTTCTCTTGTTTGTCAAATGGACACATGAAAAGTTGGGTTTCAAAAAATATAATCATTCGCTGTCAGCTTACTACTTCCGTTTAGCTTCACACACTAGGACTTTTAACTGCAATGCAGCCCAAAAATACATTGGATACTCACCAGTTGTCTCTCTAGATGTAAGTTTTGTTTTAATTTGTGGCCTTTTGTAATAATACCTTTTTCTATGATGTATTTGTCATTACATTGATTTTTTTCTTGGATGTCTTGTCATTTTTTAATCTACATGAGCCTGTTGTTGTCCTTTAAATTCTTAATCCTCTAATTTCTGGATATTCTTGACATCATGATGGATTGTTGACTTTGATTGTATAATTTTGATCTGCTGAATTTATAGAAATTTTTTGCTTGGCTATTTGATTGTGACTCTGTTTTGTTGATGGGTCGCCGAGTTAACATACTTCAATCTCCAGATGATACCAATAATTTTCTGAGACATTTGAATCCTATAATTTATGGTCTGCTAGTTGGGTATTGGTGATTGATGACATAAAAGGATGTGGTAATTTATAATTTCAATCTTAAGTTTGGAACTTCGGAAATTTAAAATTTTCCATTTGTGTTGATTGTTGAACATACAGGATGGTATTGCATTGACCATTGACGCATTCTCCCACTTGGTCAAGGACCCATCTTTCATAAGGTGCACTAATTTTGAAGAACAATCAAAGGTTGACAAGCTGCTAGGCAGTGGGAAAGGTTGGAATCTTTTTTTTTTTTTTTTTGGAAAACGGTTACGCAATGTACCTCTAGTACCTTCCATATCTGCTTTCATGTTTCTATCAGTTTAAATTGTGAAGAAATATTTAGGGGTGGAGCCATATTGATTTGGGCTTAGATTAATAGATTCTATGGTCAAAATCTTTATGGGTGCACGGCTGTTCATAAAGATATATTTATTTCTACCTGAACTTAATTTTAGCCTGTATGCTTGTTAGCTAGACTTAGCTTGATGGGCATGGCAAATATTTCCCTAGCTGCAGATAACCTCTCTGGGTGTGTCTATGTTCAGCCAAAAGGTTGCCATTTTTCCACCAGCATTACGACTGAGTTTGTGATCTTGAATAATTAGTTCCATCATCTTTTGATGCATCTTACAATTTATTGATGTGACTAATGTATTAAACTTTCTCATTGCAGTTGCAGACATTTTACTTTGGAGAGATGAGAAGAGAACATTTACATATTTCCTTTGCTTTGCTATGTTGTTTTACTGGTTTTTACTTTCTGAAAGGACTTTTACATCATCTGTTGCAAAGCTTCTGCTGATGATAACTACCATCCTCTATGGATATGGGATTCTACCACTAGAGATGTAAGTATCATTTATGCTTGTTACAGATGGACTGCTAGAGATTGGATATTGCTGGCATTTGTGGAATTGTATAATTTATTCAAATTGCTAAAAAATATGGCACTCTGTTAATCTTTTTGCCAAATGATTTTTTTTTCCCTTTTTAAACTTTGCTCTTTTCTTAAAAAGGGAATATTAAACTTTCCCTTTTTAATCTTTTTGCCAAATATGTAGACCTAATTTGATGTGGGGAGAAATATTAAGAAAGGACTTGGCAGCCCTAGCTTTTTCTAAAGATGTACCCATAAACCAGGTGGAATGAAGGAAACATATTCATATAGCTGAACCTAGCTAATTTGGGATTAAAGCTTAGTTAAGTAGTTGAGTTGATTATTTTCATAACAAGGAATTGAAGAAACTCCATTTGAGAACATGAAATCAAAGCTTAGATTTTAATCTTGGTTTTCATACTGATGGTGGTGTTGTGATCTCATTGTGGCAAAACCATTTTCATTCCATCTAAGCATGAATTCCACATCTTATACCCACTTTGTATGCTGATTTTACCCTCTAGTTTTTACTATTCATTATGACTCATTTATTAATTATTATTTACTTGTATAACTAAAGAATTGTGTCCTATTGCTGAGATCACTACTCCCCAAAAGGGTAAACTAGGGGAAATCCCCTATGTATGTGTGCAGCAAGGTAAAAAAAATTTTATTTTATTTTTGTTGGATAAGTAAGTTCAACTTTTGAAATAATTTTAAATTTTCCTACAAGTTTATCATATGATGCTTTGTGCTCTTTTGATGTCTTATTGTCAAAAGAATTTTTTTGAGCATTTTCCTTTCTTTTGAAGAAGCAACTGGCCTATGCCATTTGCCATGTTCAACTTTGACCATTGAGTCTTTATATGATAAAAATTTATCAAGCTGGAGTTCTAAGTTGATCTTCTTGGAGATAGCTTGTGCTTGTTTTGGTGTAAGTTCACAAGCTATCAACCCATCCTTAATTATAGTTCTTGAGTTTGATAATGCAACACAAATTAATAAAATTTATTAATGGTATAAATTAATTAATAATGCAAAAAGTAATATATTTTATCAGAACAATATTAGAAAAATAAAATAATAATTTAATTATAATTGCATAAAATTTATAATGTAATTTTAAAACTACGTAGTTTTGATTCAAAATTATGTAGTTTTGAATTGAAAGAATAAAGAATAATTAATTTTATTTGAATTATGATGGTGTGTAATTTGTGTTATTTTAAAATAACTTACAATGTGTTTTAAATTGTTTTTCTTGTTATTTTCTATTATTATAACTATGAACTCATATAATAATGTATTATGAAAATAATTGTGAGTTAAAATAGATATAATTAACAATCGAGCCCGAGCTCATTGAATTGAAACTCAAGCTCGAACTCGAGCTTGTAGAATTTGAGATGGAGTTTATCGAACTCGAACCGAGTTTGACCTTATTAAGTTTGCTTTCGAGTTCATTTTAATGAGTTTATCGAGCTTGACGCGAGCCGAGCTCGAGCTTGACTCGTTAATGTAATAAACGTACTTAAAACGAGCTTAGCTCGAATCGAACTCGAATTTAACATATTTCAAACGAGTCAAACTCGAGTCTTAATGTTAAAGTTCGAGCTCGAGCCTAAACTAATATTAATGAACCAAGCCTGAACAAGCTAAAGTTAGGCTTGGCTCAGTTTGTTTACACCCCTAGTTGCTATAGTAATATGCGGTGACAACTGCAATGATATCGTCAGCCATCTATGGTGACCTACAGTGATCAACAATAACTCTTGTTTCAGCATATACCTCAAAGCTTCAAAAATTCACAAAATATTCTGCGGGTCTCATAAAAATGTGAAACTTGTGTCAAAAATTTCAGAAAATTTCCAATTTTATTTTTGTACAAGTTTTGGAATTTTTCAAGTATTACGGGTCTCCCCCTTTATAGCAATTTATTCCCATTTCCATTTCTGGTAAAAATAACTAGGGAAAATAGTCAATTGTCTATATGCCTTGAATCCTTAATTTTGTTTAGCACTAATTGTCAGGTGCATGGTCTTTGCTAGGTTTTTGAAGCTACTCCATAGACTATTGTATTAAATTCTTAATCTTTTCAGTGATGAAATTCATTGTATTCAAAGTTACATGAGGTGTGTTGATTGTTATACCTTTGCAACAGATCCGGTTTTACCATTCAGAGGATATCTTTGTCTTGGTTTGAAATTTCAGAAACAGTGGTGAAAGATTCATTGACATTCATAGCATATCTGTGGAATAGATGGGTTAACAAGAATGTAAGATTATTGGCCCAAGGAGAGGATTGGAATAAATTCTTAAAGGTATGGATTGTGATGGTATTTCTTCTTCAGGGAGTTAGTTTATCAATGTCTTTTTTCCATGCTTCCTTTCACTTGTATGCTCATGCAATCTTCCCAAGCATAGGATGCACATATTGTAATTGTCTTTGTTAGGTTTGTGTATGCTAAGATGCATGAGCGTGGTAGTTTTGAGCATTTTCAATTTTCTAACTATTAAATTTGTTATCAGAGTCTACTTTATCTAGGAACTATATATGCATACAGTAGTGTGAATCCTGCCTTCCCACATGATTCCTCTGTTTTACTTATACAGCTTTAGTAATGATTTAAGCTAAATAGTGTAGCACTTGTCTTTTAGCAAATCTGGAGAAATTCTCAGAATTTTTGGTTTCCTTCATTTGAGGGTGTGTAATATGGAATGAAGATTGTAAAGCAAGCTTAAGCAGATTTCAATTTATTGTAGGATTACTTCATGATTAAACATTGTATTTTATGTATCTCTACTTGCTACCTGCATTTCTGTCAGACATAATGCAGAATATATATATATATATATATATATATATATATATACACGTGTGTGTGTGTGTGTGTGTGTGTGTGTGTGTGTGTGTATGCGCATGTTTAAGTTGCACACTTTTGCATGGTCCTGTAACTTTTCCGTGTAATTCCTATTTTCTCAAATTGACTGTTGGATTTACTATTCTATTTAATGTAGATCATGCATGTAGAGTGAGCATTGGTTGATTCGGTTCAATTTGGAAAATCAAAAAACTGAATAAATCAAAGTTTATAGTAGATAAACTGAACTGAATTAGAGAGAAAAATCAAATAAAACTGGTTCGGTTCGGTTTGGTTTGGACTTCATGTTGGACTCTTTTTTTAAGTTTATCCTGGACTCATTTCAGACCTAATTTCAATTATATTTCTTTTTTTTTCAACTTCATTTTTAGAACTAATAACAATTAATTAAAAAACAATTATTCGATTCGATTCTTACTTTTCCTTTTTTCTCAAGAAATGAACCAAAAAGATTGAATTTCTTAAAATAAAAAACTAAACCTAATCAATTTACCAAGAAAATCGAACCAAAATTTTGAATTAAATCGCTTCGGTCGGTTTTTCAATTTGAACTGAATTCTAGTCACCTCTACATGCATGCCTACTTTCAAATAAATTGAATATAGATAAGTTTTCTTGTGTAATAGAACAATTTGACCTTGAATTATATTTAATAAAATATTCAGTCTTAAAGAAAACTTTTGAGATGACGAGCATTAAATGTAACAGTCAATTTACAAAAATATGAATCGCTGGAAAAATTATGGGACTGTAGAAACTGTCAGTTATACATGTAAATTGAGATATATTGATGTGTTTCCTTCTAGAATTTAAATTAAAAAAAAAAAAAAACCCAACATGACATGTAGACGAACTTCCCTGTCTATTCTAGTGAAAATTTTTAATGCTTAGTGTGTCTTGTACATGATATTACAACCATCTTGGCATCAGTAGTAGGTGCATGGCAAGATCACTTGAGACAAAAAAAAAACTTGCTATGTATTCAAAATTTTATTTGCTTTCAAAACTCTATTGTAACTATTATAAGTAATGAACTTTATCACGTCAAAATTTTGTAATTATATGTGTGATCAATTGATGAATGATCTTTTAGTTATTAATATGGAGAGAGATGTGTTTGATAACATCAATAATGATGTAATTTTTGACAGTTTTCAAGGTATTAAATTTCGTTGAGTCCAGTTATAAGATACTAAATTTTTTTTTCTTTCTACAGTATTTTATTTTACTTTTTATATATTGATCCTTGAAAAAAAAAAGTTCTAGATTTGCCACTACCTGACATGATATTTTGTTCTATGACAAAAAGAGGATTAATAGTGCATGTGAATGTTAAAGCCACACACATGCTTATATCTCTTTTAGTACTGCACATTTGTTGCACGTGAGGGGGGTATGAATAAATCTTCTCATTTTGATTAAGATAAGGTGTATTCTTGTGGAATTTCTTCTTAAACCATTCTCGTAACTGATGCAGGTCATGTTCTCTCTCTATTTTCTGAAGTTGATTCTGTTGCGATCAATGACTCTGGTGGTAGGAATGGTAGGAATAGGTAGGGAACATTTTGTTCTACAATCTCAAATTCATATTTTTATTAATACCAATTTAGTGTTCTTTACTTTTGACCTTGTTGGAACTTAATGCAGCCCTAGTCTTTTCCTTTACGGCCTTCTTCGTTTATGAGCAATATGAACCAGAAATTGATGGACTAGGAAAGATTCTGCTCGACAGAATAAAGGAATCAAAGAGGCTGTTGATGAGAAATCTTCCTGAAACCGTGGCATCATTTCTACAAAACAAAAGAATCCTGTAAAAAGAGAAGAGACCTCTTGTGAGAGAGAACAAATAGCATGTAGAGGGTCTGGAAATTTTCTCCCAAGCTCAATCAGAACACTTGATGTACGATCTGCTAGCTTATATAGGCTTTTTGCCAAAAACTGGAGAGAGATGTCCCCCAGCAAAAGAAAGAGATGGGGTATGTTAGTACAACACAAACTTTCTGTCTTCCGTTCCTTTTTTTTTTTTTTCCTCCTGTGTAACACTGATTGCTAATTTTCTGAAAGGCTAGGTTTAGGTTGGAGAAACGTTGGACAAAATGTTGAAATATAATCAGGAAATAGGTCGAATTTCAAATTTATGATATAATTCTTCATTTTCTTCTTCGGTTTTGAGTTACTGCAATTTGATTGTTTGCCTAAATATGGTTTTCTGTAAATATCTTCTATTATTCTTGCAATCTGCTCATGGAAAAGTTATTAGAAGTTTTACTGATATCTTTTACAAATTTTAGAAGATGGAATTTTATTGCTATGTACTTATAGACCAACCTCTTACAGACAGACGTTTATTGGTAATGTATGAGATATATTTTTCCCTAATGTTCTTCTACTTAACAATTTGGGGGAGAAAAATTGAAGATTCTAATTCACTGCAAATTGATTTTCTTTCTCCATTGTTTGTTGCCCTAGTGTTTTCTCCTGCTTCTCTTTAAAAGTACATTAAAAGAAGGAAATGTGATTTTTTTTTTTTTTTGAGGATTTGGACGGTTGACATTGTATATTAAGAGGTAAGTATTACAATTTTAAATTTATAAATTTAATTTACATTTTAAATAATTTGAAATGCCAATATAATTTTGTTTTTGCAATTAAAAGTAATGAACTTGTCTCCGCTTAAATTAAATATTCTTGATGAATTGTTCATTTAGTCATTGCTAAAATTAAATCCAAATTATTTATTTCAAATCATGGTATTCAAACATGGTAAAAGCATTTTCCTTTTTTTTTTTTAATAAATTAATAATAATTAAATTTTAATCTCAAATTAGCTGATCAGTTATATGGTTTTTTTATTCTTCATTTAGTTATAATTTAAAATAAATTATGCATTAATATCTAAAAATTTAAATATTTTAATACTAATTACTTTCATTTTAGGTCTCTCTTTACTTATTGAACCACTTTCACATTTCTTTAATTGACCATGCAATATTCTACGTTGACCAGATCTAGTCAATCAAATTATTTTAATCTGACTTTTCTCATTTGTGTTACATGTATTCTTCGGTGGACGTGGTCATAATTAATCTTATAAATTATCATGTTAGGAAACATTCATCTTAACATTTGTATTTATACTACAATTATCTTGTAGATATTTTGTAGTTTAGATGCCAATGTTCACTCTCATACTATGTAATTGGCACAACCACAGTTATATGAATCTTTACCTCACTTTCTCATGAATCCTACAGTTGCATAGCACACCCTTTGTACTACACAATTTTATTTGTTTTATTCCAATCTTATGAATTATATTCTATTCTCATATATTACTTTTGGAATGACAATGGGGCGAATCGAGGGCGGAGATCGCTCCTTCCGTTCTCTCCACCTCCCCTACCCCACAGCAGTTCGGGGTTGGGGTAGGGTATTTCCCGCCGGGGTGTAGGGCGAGGTGGGTTTTTTGCGAGGATTTTTTTTTTTAATTTATTAGTATATAATATAAATTTATTTAATAAAAAAATAAAACATAATTAGACATGTAAGTTTTACACATTATTTTAATAATACATTTATATATTTTATTAAAATTATAATATTTAAATATATAAACATATAAAAATGAATTATTTTTTAATAAAAAATAATAATATATTATTGTGCAGGGTAGGTTACGGGATTTCGGGGCGGGGAGAAAGTCTTCCCGTCCCTACCTCACACAAATCGAGATCAGGGTGGAGTTGAGAAAAATTGATCAGGTACAGGGTGAGGCGGGGAGGGTTCAAGAACTTTTGCCATCTCTAATTATAGTACTTAAATACTTGAATTGATTATATTTTGGCACTAAAATTCTATCTAATTAAATCTTACCTTCTTTCTTTTTATGAGTACTAAAGTTGCAATGCACATATTTTGTCTTACTTCTACTTAGTCTAATCCTTATTCTCAAAAGTTTTTTCCATAAATTTTGAGCAACTTATTTACTAGTTTCATTAATTAAGACAATTCTATTTACAAATAACATGTACCATGTGATATCATGCTGAATATTATGACTAGTTAGTTCATTCGTAATTAAGGTAAATAAGTGCAAATTCAAAGTCCATAAATGATGTAAACTCTGGGAAACTCACATGTACCATTTCTCACTGTTGCTACACTTGTGATTGTCCTTCATATGTGTACTTAATGATATTTATATATTTGATATAAACTCTTTCTTTTTGGCATTCTATAATATACTTCTAGATCAATAAATATCATCTGGAGTTCCATTTTTTTACCCCTTATAAATTTCCATTATTCTTCTTAATAGAAATATAGGTTCCATTATAAATCTACTAGATATAAAACCAAAATGATTTTCTAATACTTCACTAGTATTTCTAGGTCTACATTCAGCCGCTTCTTCTTCTTTTTTTTTTTTTTTTAATCAACCAGATGAAAAAACAATATTACATGAAAAATTATTGCTCAAGAACTTATTTGAAATAAATAATATTTGCCTTCATTAACTTCAGGATTAGGTTGATTAGAAGTTACCGTTGATTTCATTTGATCATTTTTAAAATGAATATTTTAAATCAATTCAATAAAGTCCATTATAAATAAAAAAAATATTATTTAATCTCTTTATTATAATAAAATTAATGATTTAATTTTTATATTTTAAAAAATAAATTAATTAGTGTGTGATATTTAATTTTATCAATTATTTGATCTCTCCATCCATTTTAAACATTAGTTAAACGTGAAAAAATAAAAAAAATGTTGAGTTGTTAAGCCATTTTAAAAATTGTCTATTTTAAATATTTATTTGTATAACATCTTTGATAATTAAAAAAAAAAACTAATAAATTTTTTTATTCTAATGTAATAAAGTTCTAAACTCATTGGGATTGCGAATTAAAAAAATTGTTAATATATTTATATATTGATTAAATTATTTTTTAATGATATTAACTCAACTCAACTAAGCCTTTATCCCAAAAATTTGGGTTTTCCACTCCCGATTTTTTTTTAAAAATCATAAATGTTTAATGTTTCTAAGTCATGTTGTACTCTCCTCCAAGTTAATTTAGGTTTTTTCTTTCTATCCTCTAACCTAATGTCAAACCACCTCAATCTCCCTTCTCTCAACTTATCTTCAATTGCACCACTCCTACTTTTTCTCTAATACTCCTATCGGACTTTATCTAGTCTAGTATGGCCACTCATCCACCTTAACATTCTCATCTCGCAACTCTTATCTTAGATGCATGGAATCTTATGATCACATAAAACTTAACATCCTCCTCACATCCCCATCTACAGATATTTAAAGTGATTTCCTTAACTTAAAACCCTTTGACTCTAGAGTACTTCTCCAAAGTTCTAGCTTCCTATTGACTCCTTCTCGTTCTCTCATCTATCGAACATATCATCCCCAAACATCATGCACCAAGGAATACATTTCATCTAAAACTAATGTAAAAAGGTAAGGGCTTATGGCTGATCCTGTGTAATCCAATTGAGATCGGAAAATCACTTGTGTTATATCTTTCAATACTTGTATGTACCTAATAGATACCCTCTTTTGTCTAACACATTCCATAAAGACTCTCTTGGAAACATCATCATAAGCCTCCAAATCAATAAAACCATGTGTAGATCTTTCTTCACATCTCTATATTTCTCCATCAAGCATGAAACCAAATTGATTGAGAGAGATGATGCTCCACAACTCTCTCCAACTTCTTCATGTATGTGGCTCAGTTTAATTAATATAGTTTGAGCAACTCAAATAGGTACTAAAATACTCTTCCTCCATTCATTAGGCATTTTCTTTGAGTTTAGAATCTTATTAAATAATTTAGTTAACCATGCCACTCCCTATCTCCCAAAATACTTCTTCACTTCATTTTGTATTTCATCCACTCCACATTTTACCCTTTCATCTCTTCTTAAGTTTCCTTTTTTTCTAAAGATAATCCCTTTCTAGTTAATTATAATTCTTTTTCTTTCTCTATAAATCTATATTATATTATATTACCATTTTGACTATTATTCTCATCTTTACCAACACTTTTCCTTCTTTTATCCTTAATGCTAACTTGATCTTTCTCCTCTTCTTTAGTTCCAAAGTTTATATAACTTTTCTTTTTAATGATATTAAAAAAAAATAAAATTATATTCTTAATAAAATTGAATTTGAATTTAAATAATAAACCTATTAAATTAATTAAATTAAAAATTTTTAATAATAATAAAATTTATATTATTTTCAACTCAACTCAACTAAGTTTTTATCTCAAAAATTTGAGATCGATTATATGGATTCACTTTCTCTACTCTGAATGAAAATTTGTGTTATTTTTAATCAATAAAAAAAACCATTTATTAGTATCAAATTTAATCATGAATAAATTTTGTATTTTTGGTATATTAAGTTTCGGTGTATAAAAGGAATTAGCATAATTTCTTTGGAGTTTTTGATTATTCTTCTCAATAATATCTTCCCAAAAGATTGTTTATTGGAAATATATTTCATTATATGAATTATGAGCACAAGGCTCAAAGTCCAAAATAATATATTACAATCACTTTAACTCCAGCTCAAGGCTTCATAGAAAAGCAACCTTACGGAAGAATCAGGTTACCCAATCCAACCAATGCCACCTACCCTTCAACAGCAACTCAGAGAAGATTGCAGACAAAAAGAGCAAGGAAGAAGCAAGACACACAAGTACATGGAAGTAGCACTTCGCTCAACAGAAACTTCTCCTCTCTCAACTCCTTCAAAGCGGAGGGGTGGAGGAAGAAACATAGCTATACACCTGAAAGGAGCAGAGACCAGGTTTAGTGCCGATCGAAACAGATAACAAGCTTGGCAAACGCAGGCTATTATACTTGCCTTAAGGAAAGGATGACCAAATTGATAACCTTCCACTGCCAAGCGATCTGCATCTTGGAGCTTCACAACAACCTACAAGGGAGGATCTCTTCATCATACAGGTGTCCTGCTAAAACCCAGCAAAACCCCATCTAAGAGGGGAACTAATACTAAAAAACCTAGAGACTGAAGAGAAAACTAGGGAATAAACAAGAAAAAACAGCTAAAGCTACCCTATGACCATAGCTAAAAAGAAGATAGAGAGAGGGCATGACTGATCATTTAAAATTGAATATTTCAAATTAAAATAATAAAATATTTAAATCAGGTTAAATAAAGTTAAATATTATTTAAACTCATTTTAAATTATTAATTTATCAATCTATACCACAAAATAAATTAATAAAAAATAATATGATCTGAAAATAGAATAATATATTTTCTCGAAAAAAATATAAATATTACTAGACACAAAAAGTTTTCTATTTTTTCTTGCAGTTGGGGAAATGGAAGAAGAAGACAATTAGCATTAGCCATCTTGGTCCGCTTGATGATTTACTTCTCAGATCTCATGGAGAAGAATATTTCTGCTCTTTCATGATTTGCTGAACCTGGTAAACCCTAAAGCTCAGCTCTTTCACGGTGAGTAGCCTGCAATGTTTGCTTTTTCCAGTTCAAGACTGTCTTTGAATAAGATTGTTTCTCCCTTTGTCTCAAATGCCCAACTGGGTATTCTTCCCTTTCACTCATTATTCGTAATCAGATCCTTTTCATCTGGGCTATCTTTTAATTTGAATGACCACACAGTTACAGTTTCCTTTCTCATGAATTCATGTGGATTAACCCTAAAATCTGCTCAATCTGTGTCTAAAAAGATATGTTTTAATACCCTTGAAAGACCAGACTCAGTACTTAGGCTTCTCAGGGAACATGGATTCACCAATTCCCACATCTCCAAAATTGTTAAGATCAGGCCCAATGTGCTTTTACGACATCCTGAAAGGACAATTTTACCCAAACTTGAGTTTCTATGTTCTATAGGGGTTTCAAGATCAGACCTTTCCGTAATTGTTTCTCGGAACCCAGAGTTGTTGAATCGAAGTATTAAGCAAAATCTGATCCCACAATATCATATCCTCAAAAGTATACTCGCTTCTGATGAGAAAGTAATTAAATGTTTGAAACGCTCGTTAAAATCTTCTATAGTGCAATCGCAGAACGACTTTTTTGCCAATTTATCACTTTTAAGAGATCTGGGAATTCCTCAATCTTCCATCTCTCTCTTGTTCACCTGTAATCCCTTTATTGTGTGCCTAAAAGCTTTCAATTTTGCTGAAGGGGTTAAGAAAGTTATTAAGACAGGATTTGATCCATCTGCATTTGTTCGGGCACTCCAAGTTTTGCTTGGAATGACGCAGAAAACATGGGAACACAAAATTGAGGTTTTTAGGAGGTGGGGTTTATCTGAAGATGAGATATCATCGATTTTCAGAAAGAATCCCTCGTGTATGGCTCTGTCTGAGAAGAATATTATGTGCAGCATGAATTTTCTTGTGGGCAAGATTGGTTGGCAGCCTGCTGCTGTTGCTAGAGTTCCAGTTGTTCTGTGCTATGGTTTGGAGACATGGATTATGCCTAGATGTTCAGTCATAAGAGTTTTGCTTTTGAAGGGTTTGATCAAGGCAGATGTACCTCTATCCACAGCCTTGAATAGTAGTAAAAAGAACTTCTTGAAAAGGTTTGTGATCAAGTATCAGGATCAGGTGCCTCAATTATTGGATATCTTTCAAGGAAAAATGGAGGTTACAGAACTTGGATTTGGTTTTGATGATAAATCTGTAATTCTGGATTAGGAGACATATAGCCTAGCATGCGATGTTTTGATAACTGATAATATTATGAATAGTTTTGATAACTGAATTTCACTTTTCATTTATCGTCTTGGATGGCAGAATTTTTTCTTTTTTTGGGCTTAATTAAGCTTTGATACCTGAGTCGTTTACTTCAACTATTTGTGTTTGGTAAGACAAAGGTGCTGGCTTCCGTTTCCTCAGGCTAAAGATGACTTGGGGTGCTACTGGTACATTTTATCCTTAGTTACTGATAATCCAAACTGTGTCATTGGGATTGCAATTGTTATTTGTTGAGTTTCCTAGCAGTAGACTCTGAAGAAAAGAATATTGGGTTATTCCTATTTGAAGGGATATAAACAGTGGCAAATGTGTTAAGCGGGAACCCAAAGTGGGATGCCCTAACCAATTATGTCTTTAAAGGGTATAAACAGTGTCATATTTGCAATTCAGGAATTGAAAAGTGGAATTGATCCTCTTAACCATGAAATTTGTCTTCCACTTTTGGCACTCCTGTTGGCTAGCTAATACAAGTCTTTCTTGTTGAATGGAATCATCCCCAGGTTCTCAATCGTTTTCTACTGAAGTATTAATCAAGGAGAACATTTTGTTTTCCGTCACACCTTACCCCTCTATAAGGCATAACATGATCCCGTAGAATACCTAATGAACTACCGAACTTCACCTACCGATAACTCATTAAGTACCATACAAGGGATTTTAAAACAATTTTCTTATCTTTGACAAGTGGTGAGCATTTCTAATAAGTATTTAAAATATTTAGTTGAAATTAAAACTAATTAATATTTTTAGTCATTTTAGTTTTCCGTAAATTTTATAAAAATTTTGACAGAGTTTCCTCTGTATTTTGAGAAAACCGCTCTTCAATAATTGTAAAAGCACTTCTAAAAGTTTTTCTCAACCACTACTTCGGTTTCACAATCAAATTCAATCAATTTCTCAAAATTCACAAGTTCAATAGTTCTCAAAATACTATCAATCAATATCATTCATATTTCATTAAAAACAAAATAATTTATACACAACCTTACAAATTTATATCAAAAGAAACACAAACTAAACTTTATTACAAACTTCATACAAATTTGTGTACAAGCTGCTCAAGACCCATTTTTACATGTCCATACATTTATGTGCAATATATACATCAAAAGAAGTATTTACATTAGGGTATAAATTATACCCAAGACTTGCCGATAACTCCACACACCTCAAGAAAATCACCGCTCCTCTAATCTCTCAGATCTTCGACAAAGAATAAAGCTATCACGAGTACTAGGACTCATGGTGCACAATATACTAAAATAATCTTTATGCAAAACTTAAAGCACATTCATTCAAAAATTTGGCTAAACATGAAAATTAAATACAATCATGCATTGTGAGATTTTACATGTAAACCAAGTTCATTTCAAAGTATCAAAACACATTTCATAAAACCCACGCTTAGATCACGCCATTCAAACAAATAGAATCTCAATAGCCAGAGGCTAAAGAGAAATCACATGAATCTCAATAGCCAGAGGCTAAAGAGAAATCATATCACAAGGCTAGCTAGCTCAAATATATGGATATCCATTCACATCCTCTTCTACTGGCACACCTCAACACTTCTCCGCAGAAGGAATCAAAATTCGAAACTAATGACCCCCACTAGTCGTGCTAGTGAGGTGTTCAAATATGTGGTCATGACACTGTGGTTTCAAAACTTATCTTAACAATTTGCTAAACATTGTCTTTTCAAATATACATAATAACTTTCAACAATTTAGATCAAACATCATAAGAATGACATAATCCAATATTTCATATTATTCAAAACGATATGCAAAAGATGATTATAAAAGTATATGTTGTGCACAAACCTCAAATGAGTCGCCTGTTGGCCTTGACTCCACTCCTCGGGTTCTGTCCCGGTATTCTTTTCCACTGAAACACGAAATTTTCCAATGTTTCAGTACTAAAACTTAATATAAATCCAAAATAAACTTAGCTCCACATTTACCTAGTTCTAACGTATTAAATTCGACGTTCTCGAAATTTTGTGTTTCGGGTTACTATTCACTGCACTATTCCAGTCAAATAGTTGACTTTTTAAGGCTTACTAGGTATGGGAACTCTAACTTCACCCACATACCACATTTTGGTCATTAAACTTGTTGGTTTTGGTCATTTTCTCAAAGCTTAGGTCATTTTGGCAAAATTGCCAATTTTCGGTTTTGGTTCTCCGAAGTTGCATTGTTCCATTGGTCGATCTACTATTGGAATTTGACAAAACTTCCTTCATAGAAAATGTTCCTTATTGTCTTAAGTGTATTCTCCTTTTTGGATCACCCCAATCGGAGTTTTGTAGCTCAAGTTATGGCCAAAATAAAATTACTGTTCACGTGCACTGTTCATGCTGCAATTTTGATGCTGGCAGATTTTTGATCCAACTTTGCTCAGTAATTTGATCAAGTTTAGTCCATAATTTGGTCTAACTTTCTTCATATGAAATGTTCTACTATGTCTTATGTTTCCATCGGTTCAAGAATCGCCTAAATCCGAGTTTTCTAGAGAGAATTATAGCCCTTCAAACATTACTGCTCAATGGTAATTCTGTAGAGTTGCAGGTTTGATAAGTCAATTTTGCTCAATAATCTGACTAGGTTAGTGGCATAAATTGGGGTGACGTTCTTCATGAAAATTTTAGATCTATATCTTATCTAATTATGGTTAAAATTTCAGGTCAATTTGACCTACCTAGCTCGAGTTATGACCAAATGAACAGCATCGCTCATTTGGTCGATTTAGTGCAAGGCAGCCTGCAATCAATTCACTTTGGTCAATTGTTTCACCAAGTTTTGGTCAATTTTTTGTCATGGTTCCTTAATGAAAATTGTGCTCTTTTATGTCGATTTTCATCTCCAATTGGTGGCATATCAATTGGACTTGTAAAATTTGAGTTTTGGTCCTTCAAAGTGGGTTTGGTCATGCTGCCAGAAGCATGACTATTGGACCTACGAATTTGGTTCTCATTCCAACAATTCCCACACATCTCTTTTGGTCATTATTGACCATTTTTCAGTCCACAATTGGTCAAAGATATAATTTATGCATTTCTCCAAAATTTTGCCTCAAAACCCTAACATTCAAACCCTAGCTCTTCCATCTCATGCATTAAATCACAACTAGTGCACTTAACCTTAACCATTCAACTAATCAAAGCTTTTAAACTTATTCTAATGCATCAAATTCATGTGAATCATACTCCTCTCAAGCTGCCCGAATTTCAGTTTGGTCCTTCTCCCATGTTTTTATTTCATTTCATAACTTCTAAGCTCATGTCAACCATTGCATATGCATTTAAAGAAGTAATATAATGAGTTAACACACTAACCTTTCTTAAACCTTCAAAACCCTAACTTTTGTTCTTCTTTCTTCTTGTAATCTCCTTCTTAAGTTGTAAGAACAAGCTTTAGGGAAGTTTTTAGGAAAGTTATGTGAATTGAGTGAAGTAAATTCAAGCTTAGATGTAAGCTTAGATGAAGAGAATTCATGGAGGTTTTTGGGAAGGGAATGGGGCGGCACAATGGAAGAAGGAAATGAGATTTTTTTTTTTTTCTTTTCTTAACTTTATCTTATGGAAGACCACAAATCCCAATTTAATAATTCACTTAATTAATTTGTTTATGACATCATTCATGATGTCATCAACTTTGACTTTTCCATCTTCTTTCTCTTTTTTTTTCTATTTATTTTTTTTATTAGTTCTTTAATTTAATTCTCTATTCCAAAATTTTCTTTTCTCTGATTTTATTTGACAGTTAGGTCAGGAGTCAGCTCTCGGGGTCAATTGACCAAATTGTCCCTCGCCGGTTCATCCCGGTTTGCAAATAATCCAATATTTCTTCCGCCCTCGACCTAATTATTTGACCGCTTAACAGCTTTTTTCGTGATTTTCTCTTTTCCACTGTGTTCATAAGGGTCCTAAGGACCGCAGCGTCACTTTTTACGGTTCGAAATTTGAGTTTAAAACGACTTCGCAGTCGTTCCCGAGGAGGTCACTCATCGCTGTGACTCTCGGCTCGTTTAACCTCTTATATTCTGTTTTTCTTATTTATAGTATACTAATTAAACATTACTAATTATTTGTGTTTATGGCTTCTCAAGTTGTCTTAAGTGTGGCTCTAATCTCCTTAATTGTCCGGACCGACACGGCCACTGAATGTTGAAATATACCTGTGCTATACCAATAGGGTGTTACAATTCTCCCCTTAAATAAATTTCGTCTCAAATTTTACCCGTATCAATCTCGAACACCGTGGATGTTGTCTGCTCATGTCCTCCTCTCGTTCCCAAGTAGCCTCCTGGCCCGAATGATGGTTCCACAGCACTTTTACCAACGGTATTTGCTTGTTTCGTAGCTGCTTCACCTCATAAGCCAGAATTTGTATGGGCTCTTCTTCATATGTGAGGTCTGGATTCACTTCTATTTCTTCTACTAGTAGTACATGAGATGGGTCTGATCGGTACCTCCTCAACATGGACACATGGAAGACATTATGTATCTTCTCTAACTCTAGAGGTAGTGCCAAACGATATGCCAAAGGACCCACTCTTTCCAGAACCTCGTATGGCCCAATGAAACGAGGACTCGCTTCCTTTCTCGCGAATCTCATAATTCTCTTCCAAGGAGAAACTTTAAGGAAAACTTTCTCACCCATCGCATACTCAATATCCCTTCTCTCGATCAATGTAGGACTTCGACGGTTTGATGCACTTTAAGTCGATCTCTCGATCACCCGGATTTTCTCTTCACCGTTGAACAATTTCGGTCCGATCATCTTTCTTTCACCCACGCCATCCCAACACAACGGGTTCTACATTTCCGCCATACAAAGCTTCATATGGAGGCATCCCAATGCTTGATTGGTAGTTGTTGTTGTAATCAAAATCAATCAAAGGCAAGTGTGTCTCCCAACTCCCCTCTAAATCAATCACACAAGCCCGTAGCATGTCCTCCAATATCTGAATTACCCTCTCGACCGCCATCTGCGTGGGTGGAATGCGATCGAAGTTCAATCTAGTTCCTAGGGCTCTCAAGACTACCCTAATCTAGAAGTGAACCTAGGATCTCTGTCTGATACAATGGATACTGGCACTCCATGTAGTCTCACAATCTCATCAATGTACAACCTGGCCAATCTGTCCAAACTGTAGTCCATCCGGACTGGCAGAAAATGAGCAGACTTAGTCAGTCTGTCGATAATGACCCATACTGCATTATGACTCTTCTGTGTCCGCGGAAGTCCCATTACAAAATCCATTGTTATTCTCTCCCATTTCCACTCTGGTACTGGTAGTGGATGTAACAACCCAGTGGGTACTTGATGCTCTGCCTTTACTTGCTGATAAGTATAGGCATTTGGATACAAATTCTGCCACATTTCTTTTCATACCCATCCACCAGTAATGCTCCTTTAGCCCTCTATACATTTTTGTGCCACCAGGGTGCATGGCAAAAGGAGACTCATGTGCTTCCTTCAAAATGATCTGCCTCAAATCAACATCATTAGGAATACACATTCGCTCGTGTAGCAAAGAAACCATCATCTCTGATTGAGAACTCTTGGTTCTTGCCCTGCTGGACTTCTTCCATCAGCTTCTGATACTTCTGATCATTCTGAGCAGCCATTCTAATATGATCAATCAACACTGGCTGTACATGCCATGCAACTGCTGTCTGCCCATCATCATTAATCTCTAAGCTGGCATGCAATGATCTTAACTCATGTACCAAAGACAAAGGAGTAACTTGTAGACTTGCCATAGTCTTGCGACTTAGGGCGTCAGCCACAACATTAGCTTTCCCTGGCTGATAGTCTATCAGACAATCATAGTCTTTTATCAACTCTAACCATCTCCTCTGTCTCAAATTCAACTCTTTCTGGGTGCCCAAATACTTCAAACTCTTATGATCTGTATAGATGTAACATTTCTCCCCATACAAATAATGTCTCCAGATCTTAAGAGCAAACACTATAGCTGCAAGCTCCAAATCATGTGTAGGATAATTCCTCTCATGTGGTTTTAGCTGGCGTGATGCATAGGCAATGACATTTCGATCTTGCATCAACACACAACCTAACCCGTTGTGAGAAGCATCAGAATCAGATATTCTTTACCCTGTGGGTAAAGTTAGGATCAAGCTTCACCAAACATCTCTTCAATTCATCAAAACTCACTGGCATTAATCCGTCCACTGAAATTTTACATCTTTTCTAAGCAGCTTGGTCAATGGAGATGCCAACATGGAAAATCCCTTCACAAATCTAAGGTAGTATCCAGCTAAACTCAGAAAACTACGAATCTCTGTGACATTTCTGGGTGGCCTCCAATTAAGGACAGCTTCAATCTTACTTGGATCTACCTTAATACCCTCTTCTGATACTACATGCCCCAAGAAAGATATTTCCTTCAGCCAAAATTCACACTTTGACAATTTGGCATATAGTCATTTCTCCTCAAAGTCCGCAGATAATCCGCAGATGTCTATCATGCTCTTCTGCATTCCTCGAATAGACGAATATATCATCTATGAATAGCACAACAAACTGGTCGAGGTATGGTCCAAAATAGTGTTCATCGATCCATAAAAGCAAATGAGCATTAGTTAACCGAATGGCATAACTAGGAACTCATAATGGCCATAGCGGGTTCTCAAGGCGCTTTTAGGAATACTTTGCTCTTGTACCTTTACCGATAATAACTCGATCTCGTGTCAATTTTGGAGAACATACCGCACCCTCAACCGATCAAACAAGTCATCAATGCGGGTAATGGATATCTATTCTTTATTGTCACCTTATTCAACCGCCGATAATCAATACACAAGCGGAGAGTGCCATCTTTCTTCTTTACAAACAACACCGCGCCTCAAGGTGACACACTAGGCGAATAAAGCCCTTGTCAAGCAATTCTTGCAATCGCACTTTCAACTCTTTCAATTCGCAGTGCCATTCTATATGGCGTTATGGAGATTGGATCCACACCTGCATAACATCAATTTCAAATCGCACCTCTCTTCTCGAGGTAATCCCGCAATTCATCAGAAACACATCCGAAAGTCACATACCGTAGGGATGTCCCTTAGTGCCGGACTCCCCACCGGGTGTCTATCACATGTGCCAAGTATGCTTCACACTCCTTTCGATCATTCTTCCGCTAGTGCAATAGAAATGATGTTTAATGGCGAAATGCCTCTCCCGTGTATTACCACATCACCATACGTATGAGACAAAAATGACTGTCTTCGCCTACAAATAATCATAGCATGATGCCCGCTAACCAATCCATGCCCAAGATAATATCATACTCTCAAGGGCATTTCAATCAAATCGACAGAAAACATGTCCTTGGATCACCAAAGGACAATCTATAGATTCTGACTAACCTCTTGTCCTAACGGACTAGTTACTAGCACTTCAAAACCCATTTGCACACATGGAACAAAGAAGTGAACTAACTATGCTAGCACTAACATATGAATGAGTTGAACCCGGATCAAACAATACAAATACATCTTGACCGGAGATAGAGAATGTACCAATACCACATCGAAGTCTCAGCCTCTTCTCGCTGTTTCATTGCGTAGATTCTGGTTGAAGCACTTCCTTGTGCTGATTGACCAACTGTGCCTCGATCGCTCAAGTAGTGCCTCTACCGCCTCTTCCTGCGCAAATGATCGTGAACCTCGGGAGCAGACTCAATAGATCCTCGATAGTAGTAGGAGCCGACCATATCTCTGAGCACTAGTACAGTCTTTAGCTATATGGCCCTTGCCTCCACGCTAAAAGCAGCTCCAATGGCCCAATAACACTCCCCATGAATCTTGCCACAAGTCTCACAGGCGGCGTAATGTGAACCCTCGCTGATCGGCGACTGCACCTAGGGGTCTCTGCAGAATCGGCCCTGCCAAATCTTCCACCTCGACCCCTACTGGGTCCACTAAACTTCTTTTTCTTTCCAGAGGTAGTACCAACTCGCTCAACCGATTTTTCCCCTTGTCTTTTTCTCGATTTCTCACCTTTTTCCTTCATCAAGTTGCTTCGCTTCAACTCTTTCCAGCTTTAAGTGCTTGGGACATAAGTTCGAGAAGTTGCCGTGTCGAAATCCCACAACTTGCATCCTTATCGGGCTTCAAACCCGTCTCAAATCTCTTGCATCTTGCTTTGTTGGTAGTAAGGAGACTCTCAAAGATAATGACTTAAGCGGGAGAACTCCTCTCATACTCGCCATCGATCTATTGCCTTGTTTCGCACTAAAAATTCTTGTAGTTTCGATCAACATATGTATCCGATGTATTGCTCAACTCTCTCGATGAAGTCATCCTGTGTCAAGATTGGCGTTCAAATAAGCCGTGGGGATGGTCTTCCACCAATCATACGCATCCTTGCAAAGAGCGATACGTAATATTCAAACTTCAGTTCATCTTGGCAAGGACTTCTTAAATACTGGCCCATTCTTTCAAGCCATTGCTCGCCTCTAAAGAGTCCACTGCACTTTAAATTCTGCAGCCCCATACTTCAATAATTTATCATATTGTCTGGCTGGAGGCAATGGTTGTACCACAGGTGGTTGGGGTGGAGCTTGAGCAGGCATACCCCCAGCCATTTGTTGAAACATCGCAGCCATCTCATTGCAGGCGAATCAGGCAGAAATCGCGGCATTTGTGGGGTCAAGGCCACGACCCACTAACATTCGTAAAGTCGGGCTTCCTTGTGCCTCACTTCAACAGATCGCTTCAACCGAGCGATCCCTTCTTCCATTTCAAGCCGGGTTAGGTATCTCCCGAACAAGTAACACATGGAGATTTCTCCGTTAGTTCATATTCATGATGTAATGCAATCAGATGTAACAATTATGGAGATTGAGCAGTTGTACTTAACAAAGAAAAGACACAAATTCACAATTTAAAACATACTTCAAAAATTTTGCTCTGATACCACTAAAACATGTCACACCTTATCCCTCTGTAAGGCATAACATGATCCCGTAGAATACCTAATGAACTACCGAACTTCACCTACCGATAACTCATTAAGTACCCTACAAGGGATTTTAAAACAATTTTCTTATCTTTGACAAGTGGTGAGCATTTCTAATAAGTATTTAAAACATTTAGTTGAAATTAAAACTAATTAATATTTTTAGCCATTTTAGTTTTCCGTAAATTTTATAAAAATTTTGATAGAGTTTTCTCTGTATTTTGAGAAAATCGTTCTTCGAATACCTGTAAAAAGCACTTCTAAAAGTTTTTCTCAACCACTACTTCGGTTTCACAATCAAACTCAATCAATTTCTCAAAATTCACAAGTTTAATAGTTCTCAAAATACTGTCAATCAATATCATTCATATTTCATTAAAAACAAAATAATTTATACACAACCTTACAAATTTATATCAAAAGAAACACAAACTAAACTTTATTACAAACTTCATACAAATTTGTGTACAAGCTGCTCAAGACCCATTTTTACATGTCCATACATTTATGTACAATATATACATCAAAAGAAGTATTTACAGTTAGGGTATAAACTATACCCGAAGACTTCAAGCTGATAACTCCACACACCTCAAAGAAATCACTGCTTTGCTCCTCTAATCTCAGATCTGCGACAAGAATAAAGCTATCACGAGTACTAGGACTCTGGTGCACAATACACTAAAATAATCTTTATGCAAAACTTAAAGCACATTCATTCAAAAATTTGGCTAAACATGAAAATTAAATACAATCATGCATTGTGAGATTTTACATGTAAACCAAGTTCATTTCAAAGTATCAAAACACATTTCATAAAACCCACAGTTAGATCACGCCATTCGAAACAAATAGAATCTCAATAGCCAGAGGCTAAAGAGAAATCACATGAATCTCAATAGCCAGAGGCTAAAGAGAAATCATATCACAAGGCTAGCTAGCTCAAATATATGGATATCCATTCACATCCTCTTCTACTGGCACACCTTAACACTTCTCCAGAGAAGGAATCAAAATTCAAAACTAATTACCCTCACTAGTCGTGCTAGTGAGGTGTTCAAATATGTGGTCATAAAACTGTGGTTTCAAAACTTATCTTAACAATTTGCTAAACATTGTCTTTTCAAATATACATAATAACTTTCAACAATTTAGATCAAACATCATAAGAATGACATAATCCAATATTTCATATTATTCAAAACGATATGCAAAAGATGATTATAAAAGTATATGTTGTGCACAAAACTCAAACGAGTCGCCTGTTGGCCTTGACTCGACTCCTCGTGTTCTGTCCCGGTATTCTTTTCCACTGAAACACGAAATTTTCTAATGTTTCAGTACTAAAACTTAATATATATCCAAAATAAACTTAGCTCCACATTTACCTAGCTCTAACGTGTTAAATTCGACGTTCTCGAAATTTTGTGTTTCAGGTTACTATTCACTGCACTATTCTAGTCAAATAGTTGACTTTTTAAGGCTTACTAGGTATGGAAACTCTAACTTCACCCACATACCACATTTTAGTCATTAAACTTGTTGGTTTTAGTCATTTTCTCAAAGCTTAGGTCATTTTGGCAAAATTGCCAATTTTCGGTTTTGGTTCTCCGAAGTTGCACTGTTCCATTGGTCGATCTACTATTGAAATTTGACAAAACTTCCTTCATAGAAAATGTTTCTTATTGTCTTAAGTGTATTCTCATTTTTGGATCACCCCAATCGGAGTTTTGTAGCTCAAGTTATGGCCAAAATAAAATTACTGTTCACGTGCACTGTTCATGCTGCAATTTTGATGCTGGCAAATTTTTGATCCAACTTTGCTCAGTAATTTAATCAAGTTTAGTCCATAATTTGGTCTAACTTTCTTCATATGAAATGTTCTACTATGTCTTATGTTTCCATCGGTTCAAGAATCGCCTAAATCCGAGTTTTCTAGAGAGAGTTATAGCCCTTCAAACATTACTGCTCAATGGTAATTCTGCAGAGTTGCAGGTTTGATAAGTCAATTTTGCTCAATAATCTGACTAGGTTAGTGGCATAATTTGGGGTGACGTTCTTCATGAAAATTTTAGATCTATATCTTATCTAATTATGGTTAAAATTTCAGGTCAATTTGACCTACCTAGCTCGAGTTATGACGGTCAGTTTAGTGCAGTGGCAGCCTGCAATCAATTCACTTTGGTCAATTGTTTCACCAAGTTTTGGTCAGTTTTTGGTCATGGTTCCTTAATGAAAATTGTGCTCTTTTATGTCTATTTTCATCTCCAATTGGTGGCATATCAATTGGACTTGTAAAATTTGAGTTTTGGTCCTTCAAAGTGGGTTTGGTCATGCTGCCAGCAGCATGACCATTGGACCTACGAATTTGGTTCTCATTCCAACAATTCCCACACATCTCTTTTGGTCATTATTGACCATTTTTCAGTCCACAATTGGTCAAAGATATCATTTATGCATTTCTCCAAAATTTTGCCTCAAAACCCTAACATTCAAACCCTAGCTCTTCCATCTCATGCATTAAATCACAACTAGTGCACTTAACCTTAACCATTCAACTAATCAAAGCTTTTAAACTTATTCTAATGCATCAAATTCATGTAAATCATACTCCTCTCAAGCTGCCCGAATTTTAGTTTGGTCCTTCTCCCATGTTTTTATTTCATTTCATAACTTCTAAGCTCATGTCAACCATTGCATATGCATTTAAAGAAGTAATATAATGAGTTAACACACTAACCTTTCTTAAATCTTCAAAACCCTAACTTTTGTTCTTCTTTCTTCTTGTAATCTCCTTCTTAAGTTGTAAGAACAAGCTTTAGGGAAGTTTTTAAGAAAGTTATTTGAATTGATTTTAGTAAATTCAAGCTTATATGTAAGATTAGATGAAGAGAATTGATGGAGGTTTTGGGAAGGGAATGAAGCGCACAATGGAAGAAGGAAATGAGATTTTTTTTTTTTTCTTTTCTTAACTTTATCTTATGGAAGACCACAAATCCCAATTTAATAATTCACTTAATTAATTTGTTTATGACATCATTCATGATGTCATCAACTTTGACTTTTCCATCTTCTTTCTCTTTTTTTTTTCTATTTATTTTTTTTATTCGTTCTTTAATTTAATTCTCTATTCAAATTTTCTTTTCTCTGATTTTATTTGATTAGGTCAGAGTCACTCGGGTCAATTGACCAAATTGCCCCTCACGTTCATCCGGTTTGCAAATAATCCAATATTTCTTCCGGCTCGACCTAATTATTTGACCTAGCTTACGCTTCTTTTCGTGATTTTCTCTTTCCATCGTGTTCATAAGAGTCCTAAGGACCGCAGTCACTTTTTACGGTTCGAAATTTGAGTTTAAAACGACTTTCAGATCGTTCCTAGGAGGTCACTCATCGCTGTGACTCTCGGCTCGTTTAACCTCTTATATTCTGTTTTTCTTATTTATAGTATACTAATTAAACATTACTAATTATTTGTGTTTATGGCTTCTCAAGTTGTCTTAAGTGTGGCTCTAATCTTCTTAATTGTCCTAACGACAGGTCACCGATGAAATATACTGTGCTATACCAATAGGGTGTTACATTTTCAATGCTGCGAGTAGTGTTCCAAGTGCTAACCGGATCCATCCAAGACGTGTAGTGTAAGGAGCGAGTTCTTGATTTCTTGGTATTTTTGGCTATTAAACTTGGATTTGAGTAGAAGAACAATCGTTGCAGATCCAGTGGGAATTCCTCTTCTCTTTTTCTTTGAATTTAAAATCTTTTTAATTTTCTAATTGCAGATACATAGGAGGTGATGATTCAATATTTGTTCTAAAATATTTGAGAAAAAAGAAAGATGTAAAATTTGCAAAATCTGTGGCTTTGGCTATTTCCTCCCTTTGTCCACTTGTGATGTTTTGTAGAGAATGATAATCTTTTTCTGGTGGAAGCATTCATTGGTTAAAGGATTTATTTGACATTACAATTCGATCTGTCATCGAGAAAAATATTTTTTTAAAGTATATTAATCAGAGAATATTAAAAATAATTTAAAATTAAATTTATTAAGTTTTAATTATAAGAATATTAAAATAAAAAAATAATTTTTTACATATTATTTTTTTTAATAACATTTAAAATGATACTATTTTTCTAAAAAATAATTATATCCCTTTAATATTAATATCAAACAGGCGCTATGTTTGGATAGTCAAAAAGAGGAGTGTGGTTTGTGTTTTTGAAATTTCCCCTCCTTCAGTGTGGCAATGCTTAGAAAGCAGGGTTGACAATTATTGTCAATCTAGATTCTCAAAGTCAAATATTTTTTCCAAGGGGGCTTATCTAATTTTGCCTCGCAAGTGTTTGGTGATTGGAGGCTGTGCAAGTGATGGATTCTATGATCATGGGATATTCTTGTGTTCCTTCAAGGTGCCTACTCACGTCGTAAGGCTGAAGCACTTCAGTCACTCAAGACTCTTCTATTCTATGGATTAATCAGCGTGGTCTTAGTAGTGTGTGTTAATTGAGATAGTTTTGCAGGAATCTTTCTTTGCAGTTCAGTCCAATGGAAATTTATAGAAAATATAAGCCTAACTGAATCATATAAATATAAAACTGAATTAAATTAATTCAATTTAATTTTTCGGTTAACACCGTTTAGTATTCATCCATTATAATTGTTCTCATTGATACATTTAATTTTTTTTTATTTTCTTTTATGGTTAGATATATTATCAATATTTAGATATATTATCGATGTGATGTTTTATTATTTAAATAGAGGTAAAATTGGAGGTGCTTATATTCTCTCAAATGTGTATAAAAAATTTGATGATTATTAAATTAAACTCATAAAAACTTCTCAAAGTGAAGTAATAGTAAGTCACTATGGAATGGAGAATACTTTTCACTCATTTGTTAATTCAACTCTTTATATAAAAAGTAAAGAAAAAATTATTATTTTATTCTTATATTTTAATAAAATTAACTACTTAATATAAAAAAGAGAATATTTTTTACTGATTGATCAATTTAAATGCTTCATTAATATAATCAAACTATTTAAATTAAAATAATTACTTTTATAAAAAATAAAAGAAAAATTATTATTTAATTCTTAATTTTAATGAAATTAACTATTTAATTCTTATATTTTAAAAAATATATTATTTACATCTTATAATTTACTTTCACTTTCACTAAACTATTTATTCTATATGTTAAAAATTTTATTGATCAAATTACTATTTTATTTTTATATTTTAATTAAATTAATTATTTAATTCATATATTTTAAAAAATACATTACTTAATTTTTATAATTTAGTTCTACTAACTTTTTAAGTCTATCCCATCATTTTTTTTATACCTAAAAGATAATAGATCACTAAATTTAAAATATGTCAAATTAAATACGTAGAGGTACTAAATAAAGTTAAATATTTTTTAAAGCGAATTATCTAAAACCAATTAAAATAATTAATTTATCAATTTTTATTACAAAATAAATTAATAAATAAAAAATATTTTAAAAATTAAAAATAATCAAATAATACGATTTTAAAATATAATAATATATTTTCTCAAAAAAAAAAAAAAAATATTAGTAGACACAAGTAAGTGCTCTGTTCTCTGCAGTTGGGTCTTGCTTCGCTTGATGATTTACTGCTCAGGTCTCATGGGCAAGAATATGTCAGCTCTTTCATAGTTTGCTGAACCTGCTCAGCTCCCTCACTGTGAGTAGCGCGCAATGTTTCCCTTTTCCAGTTGAAGACTATCTTTAAATAAGATTGTTTCTCTGTTTGTCTCAAATGCCCAATTGGGTATTCTTCCCTTTCACTCATTATTCGTAATCAGATCCTTTTCATCTAGGGTATCTTTTAATTTGAATGACCACTCATTTACAGTTTCCGTTCTCATAAATTCATGTGGATTAACCCTAAAATCTGCTCAATCTGTCTCTAAGAAAATATGTTTTAATACCCTTGACAGACCTGAGTCAGTACTTAGGCTTCTCAGGGAACATGGATTCATCAATTCCCACATCTCCAAAATTGTTAAGATGAGGCCCAGGGTGCTTTTACAAAATCCTGAAACGACAATTTGACCCAAACTTGAGTTTCTATGTTCTATAGGGGTTTCAAGATCAGACCTTTCTGCATTTGTTTCTCAGAACCCGTATTTGTTGTATCGAAGTATTAAGCAAAATCTGATCCCACATTATCATATCCTCAAAAGTATACTCGTTTCTGATGAGAAAGTAATTAAATGTTTGAAACGCCTGTTAAGATCTTCTATAGTGCAATTGCAGAACGACTTTTTTGCCAATTTATCACTTTTAAGAGTTCTTGGAATTCCTCAATCTTCCATCTCTTTCTTGGTCACCTATCATCCCCATATTGTGTGCCTAAAAGCTTTCAATTTTGCTGAAGGGTTAAGAAAGTTATTAAGATAGGATTTGATCCTTCAAAACCTGCATTTGTTCGGGCGCTCCAAGTTTTACTTGGAATGACGCAGAAAACATGGGAACACAAAATTGAAGTTTTTAGGAGGTGGAGTTTATCTGAAGAAGAGATATCATCGATTTTCAGAAAGAATCCCTTATTTATGGCTCTGTCTGAGAAGAATATTATGTGCAGCATGAATTTTCTTGTGGGCAAGATGGGTTGGCAGCCTGCTGCTGTTGCTATAGTTCCAGTTGTTCTGTGCTATGGTTTGGAGACATGGATTATGCCTAGATGTTCAGTCATAAGAGTTTTGCTTTTGAAGGGTTTGATCAAGGCAGATGTCCCTGTATCTACAGCCTTGAATAGTCGTAAAAAGCACTTCTTGAAAAGGTTTGTGATCAAGTATCAGGATCAAGTGCCTCAATCATTGGATATCTTTCAAGGAAAAATGGGGCTTACAGAACTTGGATTTGGTTTTGATGATAAATATGTGATTCTGGATTAGGAAATATATAGCACGCATTGTCAATAAACCTATGGATTTCCATTTTTCATTTGTTGATGTTTTCTAATTGAGTCCCTTATTGGTGAACTTTGCTAACTTACTTTTCATTATTGTCTTAGAGGACTATATTTGATGGCTTAAGTTAACACTTTACAGAACTGATAACATTACAAGTAGTTTTGATAACCGAATTTCAGTTTTTATTATTGTGTTGTATGGTTTTTTTTTTCTTTGGTCATAACTAGGCTTTGATACCTCAGTCCTATTAAGCATTGAAGTGTTCATATTTTGTGTTTGGTAAGACAAAGATGATGGCTTCCTTTTCCTCAGGCTAAAGGTAACTTAGAGTGCAGGTGCTCAATCGCTGGCTTTCTGCTGAAGGCTTAATAGAGGAAAACTTTTTGTTTTCAATCTGTGCAGGTAATGTCCAAGTACTAACTTGCTCCATCCATGACTGGGTGGTGTAAGCAGCAGGTTCTTATTTTTGGCTATTCTAGACCTAGGACTTGGATTTGAGTAGAATACCAGTCATCGCAGATGATATGAATTTAATTTCTTTGGTGTTTTGGTGAAGGGAGATGGGAGGTGATGATTCAATATTTGCTGTAAAATATTTGAGAAAAAGAAGATGGAAGTGGCATCGCATATTTTGGACTTTCATGATGAGCAACATGAAGAAGGATGTGAAATTTTTTATTTTTAATGAAAATTGTTTATTTTTTTTAATTTTAGACTTCTTTTTGGAAATAATTTAAATTTTAAGATAAGATTTTAATTATTTTGTGAGTCCATATGTATATTTATTTATGGTGTCTCCTATAGTTACTTGATTTTATGCAAAATAAAATAATTATGTCGCAAAAAAAAAAAAAAAAACATTATTTTATTATTTGAGATTTTTGTGAAATGATTTTTTTTATAAAATATTTAATTATGAAAATTTTTATTAACTTAACAGAAAAATAATTGTTAAAATGAGTATATCCAATTAATTATTTTAAATTAATGAAATTTTTTAATTTTATGAAAAAATGGTGATTTAAAATAATTTTACAGCTCACTTTATGTTAATTTTTGGAAAATAATATATTTTTTTTTGTAAAGTGAATGATTATATATAATATTTTAATTATTTTAGTATTTCATATCCTATAATTTTTTAAAGAAATTTTATCACATATAATTTATTTATTAAAAATTTTAAAAATATTATATATATTTTTTTTTCATGAAGAAACTTTACCCTTTCTTTATTAAATTAATCATTTTTTATAATTAACTATTTTATAAAAAAATAATTTAAAAAATATCATTAAATGAATTCTAAAATATAGTTAAACTATCTTATTTTTTTATATCAAAATAAAATTATTTTGTAATAGAACTAAATAACCAATATTTTTAATATGATTGATTTATTTCAATAATTTTATAAATTTCTTATTTAATAAAATTTTAATTTTTAATTATTTTATTTAAATATAAAAATTTAAAAATTATATATCATAAAATTAATAAAATAATTTAAAATTATATTATAAAAATGGTTACATAAAGTTTAATTATTTCCTCTCTTTTCCTTTTATGTATTTAATAAATTTTAATTTATTTTAATATTATTTTATTTTTATTTATCTTATTTTAATACACATTTAATAAAGACATATTTTTAATTATATATATATATATATATATATATATATATATATATATATAGGGAATTATAGAAAGGTGAAATAAAAATTTTTTTTCATAGTTATGGTAAATAAGAAATTTATATTAATATTTAATTTTCATTATTTTTTATATTTTTAATATAATTAATAAATAATTAATATTATTATTTTGATAAAAATTAATTATATTATATTGTTATATATATATATAACAAGTAATTTCATTAAATGCCCTCTATTATAAATCTGTAAGGTTTTCTCGTTACATTCTAAAGTTTAGTGCTGTGATATAATACTTATCATATAAAAATTATTATATTTAATAATTATAGTAATTAATGTAAGTAATTATTACCACTATTATCATTAAATATCTTTATTATTATTATTGTTACTATAATTTTTATGGTTAATTAATTAAAAATATTAGATATATTTTAATAATTTTATAAATTTCTCATTTAGTTGTTTTTAAAATTTTAATTATTTAATATAATATAAAAATTTAAGAATAGTATATCTTAAAATTAATAAAATAATTTAAAATTATATTATAAAAATAATCACATGAAGTTAAATACTTTATTCTTTCTCTACTTTTTATATATTTAATAAATTTTAATTACTTTAATATTATTTTATTTTTATTTATCTTATTTTAGTATGAATTTAATAAAGATATATTTTCAATTATATAATGAATTATGTAAAAATGAAATAAAATTTTATTTTCATAGTTATGGTAAATAAGAAATTTATATTAACATTCGATTTTTATTTTTTTATAATATAATTAATAAATAATTAATATTATTATTTTGATTAATATTATATATATATACCAAATAATTTTATTAAATTCTCTCCATTATAAAGCAGTAAAGTTTTTTATGGCATTCTAAATTTAGATACTGCCGCGTGGCATTATAAAGTAGAAATATTTTCTTTTGATACTGTCATATGATATTTTAAATTTTAGTGCTATCACGTGATACTTACCATATAGAATTATTATATTTAATAATTATAATAATTAATATAAGTAATTATTACCATTACTATTACCATTAAATATATTTACACTTACCATTGTTATCACAATTTTTAGGTTAACTAATTAAAAATATTATATATATATATATTTCAATAATTTTCTAAAATTCTCATTTAATGATTTTTAAATTTTTAATTATTTTATTTAATTATAAAAATTTAAAAATTATATATTTTAAATTTAATAAAATAATTTTAACTTATAATATAAAAGTGCTGATAGAGAGTTAAATATTTTACCCTCTTTTTCTATGTATTTAACAAATTTTAATTTATTTTAATATTATTTTATTTTCATTTATTTTATTTTAGTACGTAAATAGTGTATTAAAATGAAAATGCTAATTTAAAAAACACTAATTAAAATGGCGTGCGAATCAAAATGATATTAAAAATAACGTTTTTGCACGGACTGTACAACGCGAAAAGACCATTTTGAATGGCGTGCTCATATTGTTATTTTTTAAAAAATTAAATTTCTTTAACATTAATGCTTTATGGGGGCATATTGGGATTTTTTTTGTTTTATTTTTTAAAAGATATTAATTTTGTATTTTTAAAGGTATATTAATTTTATAGATTAAAAATATTAATAACCGCATTTATTAATGAAAATATATAATGTAATTTTTTAAAAATATGTTAGTTTTATAAATTTAAAAAAATTAAAGTTTGAAAATTTAGCCGTATTTAATTATTAATGAAAATTAATATTATAATTATTTTTAAAAAAATATATTAATTTTATATTTTTATTTTTTTTAAATATAATATTAATTTTTAAAAATATAATATTAAAAATATAATTATACCTTTAAAAATATAAAATTAATATATTTTTTTAAAATAATTATAATATTTTTTTCATCACTAACTTTAATTTTTTTAAATTTATAAAACTAACATATTTTTAAAAAAATTACATTATATATTTTTGTTAATAAATGCAGTTATTAATGTTTTTAATCTATAAAACTAATATACCTTTAAAAATATAAAATTAACATCTTTTAAAAAATAAATTAATATAAAATTAAATAATTTTAAAAATATAAAATTAATATATATTTTTAAAATAATTATAATATTAATTTTCATTAATAAATACGGTTAAATTTCCAAACTTTAATTTTTTTAAATTTATAAAACTAACATATTTTTTAAAAAAATTACATTATATATTTTTGTTAATAAATGCAATTATTAATGTTTTTAATCAATATACCTTTAAAAATACAAAATTAACATCTTTTAAAAAATAAATTAATATAAAATTAAATAATTTTAAAAATATAAAATTAATATCTTTTTTTTAAATATTTATAATACGGTTAAATTTTTTTAAAATTTTTAAACTTTAATTTTTTTAAATTTATAAAACTAATATATTTTTAAAAAAATTACATTATATATTTTCGTTAATAAATGTGGTTATTAATTTTTTTAATCTATAAAACTAATATATCTTTAAAAATATAAAATTAACATCTTTTAAAAAAATAAAACAAAAAAATTTCCAATACATTATATGCATTTTTTAACTCTGCATATCACTTTAATTAGCTTTTTTGTTTTAATACGCTATTTTGACTAACGTCTGTTGATGTCACCTTGATTCACACTCTTTTTCCGTAAAATCAATTACACAGTATATATGTACGGAAAAATCCCTGGGTTATGCCTATTGGAAGGGATATAAACTGTGTCAAATGTGCAACCGGAGCCCAAAGTGGAATGCTCTAACCAATATGTCTTTAGAGGATGTAAAAAGTGTCGTATGTGCTAAGCAGGAATTGAAAATTGGAATTTGATCCTCTTAACCATGAAATTTTCCTGCTCTTTTGGACTCCAGTCGGCTTGGGAACAGAAGACAGTGGAGTTTCTCTGTGCCTATTGGGATATATACAAGCCTTTCTTGTTGAAGGGAATCATCCCCGGGTGCTCAATCACCGGTTTTCTGCTGAAGGCTTAAACAAGAAGAACTTTTTGTTTTTCCCAGTACTAACTGGATCCATCCATGATTGGGTGCTGTAAGCAGCAGGTTCTTCAGTTGCTAACTATTTTGGCTATTCTACACCTTGGCCTTGGATTTTAGTAGAAGAAGAATCATTGCAGATCTAATGGGAGTTCTTCTTTTTTCTTTGAATTTAATTTCTTTTTAAATTTTTGGTGTCTGGGTAAAGGGAGATGGAAGGGTGATCATTCAGTATTTGTTATAAAATATTCAAGATAAAGAAGATGGATGGGCCATTTCATTTTTTTCCATTTCATTTTTTTTAAAGGCAAAATGTCTATTTAAACTCTTAGAGTTACCCAAATAGTCACGTAAGCATGTTTCGAAGTTCAACTAGACCATCAACTATTTAAAAAAGTTATATAACTCTAAAATTATTTTAAAATAGATATTGTTAAACTAAAGTGAGCCATGTGAGAGGACATCCGTTTTCTTCCAACTTCCTCCATCATCATTTACATTTCTATAAAAGAAGCACCAATCTATTGCAACAAGAGCCATCACTGATATTAAAATGGGCTGTTAACGAGCAAGGTGAAGAAGGACCCTTCTCAAGAAAGAAGAATAAGATTGCAGTGGAAGTGAAGTTGGTCTGAAGATGTGTCAGAGCTGAAAGTTAGAGTGTTCAGAGAGAGTTGGTTTTGGTGGTGAGGCTAAAGGTGGCGGTGGTGGTCAATGAATAAGCTCTTCACTCGTTGGGCAAATAAAAAATCCTCCTAAACCCATAGTTAATGCCATCAGAGTAAATTAATGCGTGCACAAACAAAGATTCCATGCGCATGCAAAAGAAATTAAGAAAATTAATGACTAGTAATATTTAGCATTACCTTCTCAAATGTTCCGAGCACCACAACACCATTAAGAAGAGGGATGCATGTTATAGCCTGCCACCATTTTATATATCTGTATATTTCAAAATGGGGCTTCTTGTGGCCGTATCCTTCGATGATGCAGTTAAGAGGCACAGCAGAAGGGATATAGTCCTTACATTTCGAGGAACAAAACATAAGTGGGTTGCTAATTTCATGAGCTGTCTCACACTTGCGAGGCTAGACCCTCATAATCCTCGGCCAAATGTGAAGGTGGAATCTAGCTTTTTGAGATCGTACACTTTAGATGAAAGTGACAAGTTTGGACTCGAAAGTTATCACAAACAGCCGCTATATGAAGTGTCAAGATTGCCAGACAAGTACTAATGAGAGGAAATCGACATATCCTTGATAAGCCACACATTATGGGGAGTTCACTTGCTCTTCTTCTTGCTTATGATATTTTTGAGCTTGGATTGAACAGACTCAACAAGCCAAGCATGAATATTCCAATGACTGTGATTTCATTTGAAGGGCCGAGAGTAGGGAACATAGGGTTCAAGAAGAGGTGTGAGGAATTGGGTTCTCATTTGCTTTCCTTTCATTTTGAATATATATATATATATATATATAATCTCTTAGAGTTTGATATCCTGTTGTAACACTTTTCTCAAACCAATATAGAAAATTGTTATACATTTTACATGGATCACTGCATCATGTTGCAAGACACCAACAGCTCCAGCAACACCAATACATCAACCGCTCCATAAATAGTCTCCATAACAAATCCTCTCATCATTGCAAATACCTTAATTTCCATCAATGCTGCCCACAACTTCCACTAAAATTAACCCCATGCGATTATCCTTCATGGCGTGCTCAGTTTAATGCATTACTCACTGGTTATGATTGATACAGGTATGCCATTGGTTCATTCCCATGTCCTCCATCTGCCGCTGGTCCTACAAATAACCCCACTCCTAATCTTGCATATAATCTTCGGGCTCGTCAGGATAGCTTGATACATGCTATTCTTGTATCAGTTAGGGGAACATCAATGAGCGCAAGTTCGCCCACAAAAGATATGATATTTTGAAGCTATTCAGATAAGGCTTTGGTTCCACGACTTATTGACAACTTCTCTTTGAGATGCATGACTTGAGAACGAGATTTATTGGCCATAACTGTGTCAATTTGTTCTAGGCAGTAGCAGATGTTTGAGAAGACAAGAGATTCAGATAGCGGTTGAATGAATGATAGAACGAAGAAGAAAGAAATTAATAAGGAAGCAGCTTGCTAGCCAGTAAATGACCTAAGCCAAGGTGCGAGCAAATTTACTTGTATACGGGCACTTTAGGGTCTTTGACTGATTTTGTGATGGTTAATAATGGGCCATGGTTCAATTTTCAGACTTAAATGTATCATTTTAAATAATTGATAGGTATAGTTAGACTCTAAAACTCTTTAAGAGCTTATGTGAATGTTTGGGATAACATTAACGATCAAAATTGGAATTTACCTTTTTTTAAAATATAGACTATAGATGAGATTTGAATTGGAGATCTCACAATTTTGGAAGCGACACCGATATCATTTTTTTTAGGAGGGGATAAAAAATAAAAACTTAAAACTGGCACATGTAAGTGAGTGATATGCTTTAATAATGGATCAATCCAAGCTAGACAACATACCAACATCATTGAACCAAAACTTATAGGTCATATTTTAGACTTTAACGATGCTCAACATGAAGAAGGGATTGAAATTTTTTATTTTGGATTTTTTGTTTTGAGGCAAATTATTTAATTTTTTTTAATTTTAGACTTAATTTTTTGGTTTTTAAAATAATTTAAATTTTAGTAATTATTTTGAGGTCCTGTAAGCATAAATTTACTATTATCCTAAAAAAAATGGTCAGTTTATTTTTAAGGTTTAGAAAAGAAATATAAACGATCAATTAAATTTTGCTTACAAAAAAGTCAATTAAATTTTGATAGAAAAATAATGAACTAAATTTACACTTTTTTGTTGTTAATCTCTTAATTTCAAAAGCAATGGAAATGGGATGAAAAATAACATAGGGATTAAACGGTAGGTTTTATAAAATTTTAAAGACTAAATTGTTTAGTTTTCAAAATGTAAAGACTAAGTTATAAAGTTTTACTAAACTTCAGGGACTAAATCGTAATATATCAAAAATAATTTAGATGTTGATTAAATTTCTTTGAAACCTTTAGTTTAATTGTTCAAAATTAAAATGTTTGAATAAAGTAAGTAATAAGCGCAAATTTTTGGATTTGACCAGCCAATTGGCCTAATTAATTATAGTTAATGTATATTAAGCTTTTGATAAAATTATATTTTATTATTGCTGTTGAATTTATCCTACAAGATGCAACATGAATTTTCTTGTGTGCTAGATGGATTGGCAACCTGTTACTGTTACAAGAGTTTTAGTTGTTCTGTACTAAGGTTTAGAGATGAGGATCATGCCTAGATGTTCAGTCATAAGAATTTTGCTTATAAAGGGTTTTTTTTTTTTTTATTAAAAAATAAACATAGTTAACAAATGAAAATATCTATGCAAGACCCTCAAATAAAAATTGTAGCAAATGGCATACAATCTGCAAAAAAAACTTGTAGAACATAACATCAGCCATTAGCAGAGCTTGTCCAGATAAAGCATCTCTATTAAGAGATCTCATCCTAAGGTTTATGTGCAGAACTTTTGCAGACTTATTTCTTAGACAAATTGCAATTATTACCCTTCTAGTTGTGGAATCACAACTATGTAATGACCTCACCTATTGTCTATGACGAAGGTATAAAATCTTCCTTAGTGAGCCATGTCGACACCATATTTTGGCCGATCCCCGGAATCAATAAACTTTGAAACTAATCCCCGGAATCAATAAACTTTGAAACCGATCCCCAGCACCAAGTCTCTCTTTGCCAGTTAATCACATTTCCGATCTCTCTTCAAAAGGAATCAAATCAGTACTAAGTCTCCATATCACTTAAATCTTATCCGATCTCTCAAATCAATTACCAAGTTTTTTGGCCAGTCAATCACATTTCCGATCTCTCTTATCAAACGAAATTGAACCAACATTAGGTCTTCATGCCATCCGATTCCCCATTCATAAATATTGTGGATAGTTGTTCAATAAAGTTAAAGTTTTAATCCGGCTTAACGGTGCTTCCGATCTTAAGTGTTCAGATCAGGTTTCCAGTTTTAATAATCTTAAGTTCCGTTTAGTGTTTGTTCTCGGTTTAGGCCGATCTCATGTCTACAAAGTTTTACCGATCTCTCATACATAGGTTAATAATTGCTTTCAAGTTGTTCTAATATGTTCAGACAATCAGGCGCTCATGCAACTTAGATACTTTTCGATCTCATTCAGTCATTAAAAAAAAAGAGGAACTTCATTTCATTTCAAATTAAAATTTATACAAGTCATTCGGCTGGAGGATCACCCCCAGCCTGTTCTATATTTTGTTTACCTCCTCTCTCACCTTCAGCCTCCTCCTCGCTATCCTCTTCATCTTGGGGAGCCAGGTCCACCATCCAGGAAAAGTCCTCCTCCGGATAACGCTTCTTGAGCTCGGCCAAAAGATCCCTATGGGCGTTCACATAAGCACCGGCCTCCCTTGTCACTGCCTCTTCTTCTTTTGCTTTGAGTTCGTCAGTGAGGCGACATCGCCGCTCGAGCACGAACCTCTTCAAGAACATGAGTTTGCTCGGCCAGTTTATCTTCATAGAACTTCATCCGCCCCTCAATTTCAGCTATAGAGTTTTGGGCGGATGAAAGTTGGGATCGGAGGGAAGCTGCTTCATGACCCACCTTCTCGATCTCCTGCCTCATGCGGTGAGCCTTCTCCCGGACAATGTGTTGGTTCACCAGGCTCTCCACGCTCAGGCTCATAGTCTGGGTCAGGATATCATCGAGACTGTTCGGGGACAGCCTATCCCGATCCTCCTGAAGGCAGATCGAGGCCCCCAAGACCTTAGCCAAGCCCGGATTCTCCCAAACCGTGCGGTTCTTTTCCAGCGAATGGATCAGGACTTGAGCGCTGCGGGAAAGGGTCTTCGCAGGAGGTTGGGAAGGACCCCCTTCCGCACTAGAAGCAACTGACGAAGGTGGAGGTGGCTCTTCGCGTCTAGGGGGAGACCGAACCACTTCTATGTCAGGAATCGGTGGTCCTGAAGGTCGGGATGAGCCTTCCTGCATCTCCCCCAAATCGTGCCTTGGCGTCTGAAGGGCCTCGGCGCCCTTCATCTCCCGCAACTTTCTGGAGACCTCTCTCTTCCGCTTCCGGCTTTCCTTGGAACCCTCACCGCCCGCCATACCTGCGCAAAGGAAAAGTCAGTGAGTTCGCTAAGGGTTCAGAGATCAGAGATATAGAAAGTACCGAAGCCGAGGTCAGAGAGCTGAAGCCCGCGTTCTTCCCCAGTAATCAGCTGCATTGTCCAATGATGCAGTTCGGCCGTCACCGCATCTAAACAAGAGAACTTCCGAGTGGCCGCCTGATCTTTCAGCTCCATCACCATTATGCCTTCTTCCCTATTCAGGGTGATGCGCTTCGGAATTAACGGGCCCTGATGCAGCCAGCTACGCGGGAAACCCTCAAAACCGCTCGGAACCTTGCTCCTCAGAATGAAAAAGCGATTCTTCCAATTCTTCAGGGAGGAGGGCAGGTCGGTAAAAAGCCCACAATGTGGCTTCGCCTGAAAGAACCAATACTCGTCGTCCTTTCGACGAGTTAGCCTGTGTAGCTCGGCGAACACCTTCGCCGTTGGTCTGAGCCCCTTAGCTCGGCAGAGGCCTCTGAAGGCTACTAGGATCCGCCATGAGTTCGGGTGAACTTGGGCTATGCATACTTGATGGAATTTCAGAACTTCCTTGAAGAAGTCGTCAAGAGGGAACCGCAGCCCGGCTTTTAATTGCTCTTCGTATACCATAATCATGTCATTTTCTTCGAAGAAGTGATCGGCTCGGAGATCGCCATGACACCTGATAAGCTCATACGAATCTGCCCGAAGGTTATATTCTTGGGTAAACGACTGCAGATCGGTTTCTTGAAGGATTGACGGCAGCTCATCCACGGGAAGGTTTTCTCTCCCTGAAGAATGCGTTCGTCTTGAGGGTCCCGCTTGACCACGGGCTGGAACAGAGGATGTAGGAGGTTCAGATCGCCCACTCGGTCCGACCACTTCAACTTCATCTGACGACCACGAGACGTGAACGGAAGAGGGGCTCGCCGCTCTCTGACCCTCGGCGCCGCTCATTTTCAAAGAAAAGAGAAAATTTAAACTAAAAGAAAGATCAAAGTCCTTACCGGAGTGTGATCGGTGTCGGAAGAACTTGAAAAAACGAGAGGATTTTGGAATCGCTCGCGAGAGGCTGAAAATGACATAAGGGGGCAACTGGCGGACCCATCCCCTATTTATACCCGTCTGAGCATTTAATGCTCACGGTGTCCCAAGCGGCGCATCGGTTAGCGGGATTCGCCAGCTTTTTCTGACACGTCTCACGAATATTCCGGAAATTCCATAATTGAATAAGGAGAGATCGGCTAGTTAAAGATCGGTGAATTAAGGCGGATGTTTGGAATTGCGGATCGGTTAAGGGCTGTTCAGTTAGGAACCGGATCGGATAAACACATCAGAGATCGGAAAATAACCAATGCAATAATAACAAAATGATAATTGTCAAAATAAAATTTTATTTCCAAAAGGCCAGATTACATCGTTTGGGCAATCTCTAGAGATCGGATTACATTAAAGGTCAGATTACATCGTTTGGGGGATCTCTAGAGATCGGATTACATTAAAGGTCAGATTACATCATTTAGGTGATCTCTAGAGATCGGCAGTACATCCTATCTAGTAAAAGCCTATGTCAAAGCCTAGTCTCATGGCTGAATCAAAAGATGTATTGGATCAGGAGACCGGTCGTCGACATCAGATAGATGTACAGCTCAGATGGGGGGACTATGACTCTCATGAGAATGAGAGAGGTCGTCAACAATGTTATCGCTCGGAGCCGAGCTGCTGTCGGGACACCCAATGTGGTGAGAGGCCAAATGAACTTCGAAGGGCAGTCACCAAAGATCGGAGGGAAATTAGCAGTCTTCTCGCCCGAAATCAGTTCGCCGATTATATCGGTCGACCGACTCGAAATTGACATGATCGATATTCTCGATCTGGATCGAAAAATTAGTCTGGTTCTCTCACTGTCATCAAACATGGCCATCGTAGTTTTCCGATCACCAGGGTCATAAACTCTCGGTCGGTAAACAAGATGGATAGCCGGAAAAAGATCAAAAGCAGCTATCATGGCCGGGATTATTGCCGGAGCGGTTAGAACAGGAAATGTGAGAAGGAAAGAGGAGAAAATCAAATGCGGAGGGGTTTCCCGTTAAAGGTATATATATAGGGAAAGTCTGAGCATTTATTGCTAGCAGAAAACGAAGCGGACGCCTCGGAAATCGAAGGAATAAATGCTTTGACTGAACCGGACCAGATAAAGGAGAAGACCGGAGTAAGAGAGATCGAAAGAGGGGGGCCCGGCATGAGAGATCGGAAAAGGATAGTGTTAGAAAGATCGGAAGGGAGGGGAGGTCGGAAAGCAAAGAGAATAAGACAACTTCCAATAACTGTCGTCATAATCAGAGCCGAGGTAGTTAAAGCGTTGCAGACGAGATCTCCACCGCACGCCTCATTTGTAGAATCGCTCACATTACTGACAGGTGCCAGAGTATGTCATGACAGTCCTGTATATCCCAATCTCCACCGTTGATCTTACTTGTAAGGACAAGTCCAGAGCCCTTGGATCAAAGAAGAAGATGACAAGACCGGCGCTTTTTATTCCCAGCCTTTGGATCGCCCTTGACAAGAAAATTCTGAGCCGTCAGATTAGAAAGGAGAAAGGACAAATATGCAGAAAAGGATCTCAGTCTTTCGTTTTGATTCTCTTTAATTCCCAACTATCATATCGTGTCCTTTAAAATCCAAACCTTCCATTTCCCTCAAAGGAAATCCTGACCCTTCATTAGGAACATCCGTTCCCTATAAATACCTGCATGAAAACTGTTGAAAAAAAGGAGGACGAAGAAAAAGGGTAGTGATTATAGTGGAAAGGCTTTGAAAATTGATTCAGTTCTGCTACTCTGCTATTTTTAAGCTAGAAAGACTTTAGAAACCAGTTTTCTAAAGTGTTTTCTTTGAAGAAGTGTTGGACACTGGAACTCTTGATTTTCAGTTTGTTCATCGCTCTGCGATACCCTTTCTTAAGTTTCAGTTCTGTTTTCATCACCTTTATATCCACTTTTATTTTCTGAGCTCAATCTCATTCATTGTCATTCCGGCTCGATTACATGTTAGCTAGGCATTCGTAATTTCAAGGCAAGCATTAGTCCTCAGACTATTAGCACGCAACTCTGCAACATTCGCGACTCCATAGTTAGTTCAATAGGTTCAACTTCCTGCAGGTGAGTGTCTAACCCGTTGCCCTATCCAGTGTTCGTCTTTATTTTCTTTTACGCTCATAATTTTTATTAAAGTTTGTCTTACGTTGGAAGGTCCCACGTGGGTGGTCATTCTCTTGAATTTACCTTTGATATATTGATTCATGTTATTTATTTGTTCTTGGTCTTTTATTATCTCCTAATGTAGGTGTTTTGGTTTCGGGTAACGTATAGGTAGTTTGATAAAGTGTTGGTAGCAGTATCTTAACATGAGAGATTTTTAAAAAAAAAAAAAAAAACGTTCGAATAATAAATCAGAGAGTTATGAAGTTGAACCACTAGACTAGCTCAAGAAGATGGCTGGGTAAGATGGAGAGTCGGAGTAAAATTAGATTTCAGACTAGCAAATGAAATAGAGCAAATGTTGCTTATTGAAAGGTAAGCCGATCACAAAGGAGATCGGTAAAAATTCAGTCCGGTATCCCCTAATAGTCACAAGGCACCAATGAGTTAAAAGAAGCCTAATCCGGGTTCCCAGTGTCTTCGGATGCCAGAACCCTTAGCTTAAGGTCCTTGCGCGATACGATCGTAATTAAATTTCAAGAGGTCGGGGGAGAGTTCTTACCTGATCCTCATCCAAACGAAAGGAGATCGGAGGAGAGTTCTTATCCGAGATCCTTCATTAAAATTCTCAAATTGCATTTCAAAGAGATCGGAGGAGAGTTCTTATCCGATCCTCAATTAAAAATTTTAAATATTAAAAGAGATCGGAGGAGAGTTCTTATCTGATTCTTAATCCAAATTTTAAATATTTCAAAGAGATCGGAGGAGAGTTCTTATCCGCTCCTCAATTAAAAATTTTAAATATTAAAAGAGATCGGAGGAGAGTTCTTATCCGATTCTCAATCCAAATTTTAAATATTTCAAAGAGATTGGAGGAGAGTTCTTATCCGATTCTCAATTAAAGATTTTAAATATTAAAAGAGATCGAATGAGAGTTCTTATCCGATTCTCAATCCAAATTTTAAATATTTCAAAGAGATCGAAGGAGAGTTCTTATCCGATTCTCAATTAAAGATTTTAACAAATATACAGAGGTCGGAGGAGAGTTCTTATCCGATTCTCTAATCACATTTTAATAAATATACAGAGATCGGAGGAGAGTTCTTATCCGATCCTCAAGATCAAATTTTAATAAACATGCAAAGTAATCCCATAAACGAAAACCGCAACACAACATCAATTCACTAAGGTCGTCTCATTTACTTATGTATCTGGGTAACCCGAAAAACTAGTGAAAAATTAAATATTTTCTTTTGTCAAAGGGATTAACATTTTCATTCTAGCCCAACCCTTCTAGCTATCAATCTTAATTTATAAAGAGCATAATGTCAAATCTGCTTGCCCTCATAGAGGGACGAGGCAGGATGCCTAACACCTTCTCCGCCCGTATACGGACCCCGAAGCTAGAATTTCTGTTTTCGAAGTGGTTTTATGTTAGTTTGTTTTCATAAATAGTTTCCTTTAATTTTCCTCAAAATTAAAGTGGCGACTCCTCACTTTTTCCTATTTCGGTGAGTGTTCATCTAGGCAATCGCAAAATACCTTGCGACAAGCCATAACAGATAAGTCATAAATAGACAAAGGCCGTACAATTTTGCTAGTCAAATCCTCAAGTTGAATATCAAAACAAAACCAATCAATTTCCAGAGAAATTAAAGTTACCGATAGGTAGAAAATCATTATCAACTCTTTGGGACCTTTTGGTTAAAGACGTAGGCCATCATGCAAGATCTTCATTAATTTGTTTTGCCTTAATGTTCTTCGATTGTCAGATTCTGAGCCAGTCTGAAAATCTTGTGCCCTTATTTGGACTTCATGGCATTCCAGGAGCATCTTAATTTGGCCGGGCATATCTCGTTCTGCAACAGTCCATCATTTTGCTTTGCAAGTGTTTGGTGATTAGAGGACAATGCTAGTTATCTCATGTGCAATGATGATGTTCCCTACATGCAAAGGAGGAAATTAGTGGTCTAAATCGAACCGAATACTACAAATATAAAAACTGGACTAAATCGGTTCTATTCAATTTTTTTTAGTTAAAACTATTTACTGTTCAGTCATCATAATTGTTCTTATTGATACATTTTGAATTTTTTTCTGTTTTCTTTCATAATTAGGATGTTGTCGATGTGATAATTTTATGATCTAAGTAGAAGTGAAGTACCGACGCACATATATGGAACAAAAATTTAATGATTATTATATTAAACTCATGAAAAGATATTGAAATGAAACAAAAATAAATAACCATCGAGAGAAAATTACATCTCACTAAAACTATTTTTATATCAGAAAATAATTACTATTATTTTAAATTTATTTAAACAGAAATATAATAATTTGAAGTTTAATGAAGGCTTAAGAAAAGCTCATGGATTAGGTTTTATTAAAAGTTAATATTGAAAAATGATGGTCTTTAATATATTAATTAAAATTTATTTTCTCCTAAAAGATTATGAAATATATTTTAAAAATAACATGAACGTATTTTAATTATAAAAAAATTACTATAACCAGACTAATAAAGTTAAATATTTTTTAAAGCCAATTATTTATATTCAATTAAAATAATTAATTTGATCAATTTATATTATAAAATAAATTAATAAATAAAAAATATTTTAAAAATTTATGATTTTAAAATATAATAATATATTTTCTTTAAAAAAAAAAACAAATATTAGTAGACGCAAGTGCTCTGTCCTTTGCGGTTGGGTCTTGCTCCACTTGATGATTTACTGCTCAGATCTCATGGGGAAGAATATGTCAGCTCTTTCATAATTTGCTGAACCTGGTAAACCCTAAAGTTCAGCTCTCTCACTGTGAGTCGCCTGCAATGTTTGCTTTTTCCACTTCAAGACTATTGTTAAATATGATTGTTTCTCTGTTTGTCTCAAATGCCCAACTGGGTATTCTTCCCTTTCACTTATTATTCGTAATCAGATCCTTTTCATCTAGGGTATCTTCTAATTTGAATGACCATTCATTTACAGTTTCCTTTCTCATAAATTCATGTGGATTAATCCTAAAATCTGCTCAATCTATCTCTAAGAAGATATGTTTTAAAACCCTTGAAAGACCAGACTCAGTACTTAGGCTTCTCAGGGAACATGGATTCACCAATTCCCACATCTCCAAAATTGTTAAGATGAGGCCCAGGGTGCTTTTACTAAATCCTGAAAGGACAATTTTACCCAAACTTGAGTTTCTATGTTCTATAGGGGTTTCAAGATCAGATCTTTCCGTAATTGTTTCTCAGAACCCAGATTTGTTGAATCGAAGTATTAAGCGAAATCTGATCCCACATTATCATATCCTCAAAAGTATACTTGTTTCTGATGAGAAAGTAATTAAATGTTTGAAACGCTTGTTAAAATCTTCTATAGTGCTTTCGCAGAACGACTTCTATGCCAATATATCACTTTTAAGAGGGCTGGGAATTCCTCAATCTTCTATCTCTTTATTGGTCACCTTTAATCCCTCTACCATATTGTAGACCCTTATTTTGTGATGAGTATGTGCATTGAGGCCGTGGGAAACCCGATGATGAAAAATTATATGACTGTAAGATGTAATTGGAGGCATTGAGCTGAATTATTAATTTCGTGGTATGATCTTGAAAAAATAAAAATAATAATAAAGTTTTGGGAAAATTAATTTAATTAAATTTAAATAAAATTTTATTTTGTTTAAATTTAATATGGGTAGTTTTTTAAATGGATCTAATTAAGTTTAATTGGGCTCCATGGGCCTAAGAAAGCCTAGTTAGGAATTTTAAATGGGACCCATTTAATTATTTTCTAAAAATTAAAATAAAAAAATATCTCTCTCCTCCTACCACACCTCTTCCTCATTCCCTATTGGTGCCTTCCATTTTTTTCTGTCTTCTTATTAGTTGAAACACCTCACCCATATCCCAGTCTTATTCGACTCGCAATCGCAGTTGTTTAAGTCATCTAAACTTTATCACCCTAAGACTCCAAATCCTACCACACCTCTTCCTCATTCCCTATTGGTGCCTTCCATTTTTTCCTGTCTTCCTATTGGTTGAAACACCTCACCCATATCCCAGTCTTATTCAAATTCTGCAATTGTAGTTGTTTAAGTCATCTAAACTTTATCACCCTAAGACTCCAAATCCTACCACACCTCTTCCTCATTTCCTATTGGTGCCTTCTATTTTTTCCTGTATTCCTATTGGTTGAAACACCTCACCCATTTCCCAGTCTTATTCGAATTCTACAATTGTAGTTGTTCAAGTCATCTAAACTTTATCATCCTAAGACTCCAAACCCTATCACACCTCTCTCCCAAAACCCTATAAATACCCTACTAGAGAAGAGAAGAAGAGGATGATGGGAGGAAAGAGGAAGAGAAAATTCAGAGCTATAGGAAATTTAGAGATATTCAAGACTCTTTGAGTTCTTTCTTATTTTTTTTCTTTTCTTCAAGAAGATTTGCATACAAGATTTCTATAAGGTCAGTTTTTTTATTGTTTTCTTTTCAAGATCTACGCCACACAATATTTTAATTCTATGCTCTCTGTCTTCAATTTATTTTATATGTTCATATGGATCATGTAATCATATTTAATTTGAGGGGATACACAACTCTGCACATGTTTAGTTTCTGTCTCTTTATTTCTTTTATTTTCTTTAGTTTCTTTATTTTTTATTACGAACAAAATTGGTAAGTAGCCCTAAGGTAAGTACCAAAGAGGGCATTTGCGTGGAGCTTATATGGAGCTAAACGGGAGTAAGCCAGGGATATCATTGCCATACTAGAAGAGAAGACCATTTTTTAAGGGTAGCTTGCCCCAATGGCAACTGCATTTATCAACAAGTAAGTAGCTCTAAACTTCTCGAATAACCATTGGCATGAAATTGTAGTAATAATAGAACTTTCATTTGGTAAATTAAAATTAACTTTGTTTTTAATTTAACTGACTTTTGCATGTAATTAATTTAAATAAATACTTTGTAAATTAAAATTAATCTTGTTTGTAAATTAAACTAATATTGGCATGTAAAATAAATTTAATTTAATACTTGGTAATTGTAAAATAAATTTGCATGTTAGAAATCTTTATTAGGTTGTGATTGTTTGGGACTTATGTGATATTAGAATAAATTACACATGTATATAATTAACTTAGTTCAATTATCCTTAAGGTAACTTGGTGAAAATTAATTAATTAGGTTAAATAGAAACATAGGGTTATTTGAAATTGAATTTGTTTGTAAATTAAATTCCCAATAATAAATTAATTTTAGTCATCCGTAAATATCATTTAAATAATTAGCAACAGAATAGATAGGAATTACTTGTGCATGAAAATTGTGTCTAAAAAACAACACTTTTTCTGAATTACTTGCTTTTTTAGTTTTAGAATTTAATTTTTAGGATAAATTTTAATAAAGGAATAATAAACAAGACTTCTAGAAACATTAGTAGAGGACTGGCACTCGAATTAATGAGGTTAGACCAGGCGTAAGGGGTGCCTAACACCTTCCCCTTACGTACCCACTATCCCGAACCTAGACATTGGGCTATGGTAATGACGGTTGTGGAAACTCTGCAAGGAGTAAGTTGCCATCCATGACCCTCGGAAGAAACACTGAATATGTCCCGGTTATTACCCGGGTGGCGACTCCTGTCTATCTATGCCTTCGTGGCATAAATCCTTAGTACCGTGGTAGTGTTATGGGAAGACGGTACTTACCAGTGGTTTGATTCTATTAGGATTGTATGAAGTGCATGTCTAGGAAATGCTGTCTAAGGAGGTGGTACTTAAGTGAGACCATTGTGACTCCACCATCTTTCCTGGGCATTGCCTGGTGCATTTTATATAATTCTAATGGATGATATTTCGCCTCACGCCCCTTGCCCTACACATGTGCCTTAAAGCCTTCAATTTTGCTGAAGGGGTTAAGAAAGTTGTTCAAATAGGGTTTGATCCTTCAAAACTTCAATTTGTTAGGGCACTACAAGTTTTGCTTGGAATAAAGCAGAAAACATGGGAGGACAAAATTGAGGCTTTTAGGAGGTGGGGTTTATCTGAAGAAGAGATTTCGTCAATTTTCCGAAAGAATCCCTTCTGTATGGGTCTGTCTGAGAAGAATATTATGTGCAGCATGAATTTTCTTGTGTGCAAGATGGGTTGGCAGCCTGCTGCTGTTGCTAGAGTTCCAATTGTTCTGTCCTATGGTTTGGAGACAAGGATTAAGCCTAGATGTTCAGTCATAAGAGTTTTGCTTTTAAAGGGTTTGATCAAGGCAGATGTGCCTGTATCCTCGGTCATGATTACTAGAGAAAAGTACTTCTTGGGAAGGTTTGTGATCAAATATCTGGATCAGGTGCCTCAATTATTGGATATTTTTCAAGGAAAAATAGGGCTTACAGAACTTGGCTTTGGCTTTGATGATAAATCTGTAATTCTGGATTAGGAGACATATAGCCTAGCATGCGATGTTTTGATAACTGATAATATTATGAATAGTTTTGATACCTGAATTTCACTTTTCATTTGTTGTCTTGGATGGCTGATTTTTTTCTATTTTCTATTTTTTTATTTTTTGGCCTACCTAAGCTTTGATACCTCAGTAGTTTCCTTCAACTATTAAGCGTTGAAGTTCTTATATTTTGTGTTTGGTAACACAAAGGTGATGGCTTCCCTTTCCTCAGGCTAAAGATGACTTGTGGTGCATACTAGTACATTTTATTTTTAGTTACTAGTAGTCCAAAATGTGTTATTTGCATTGCAATTGTTATTTATTTGAGTTTCCTAGCAGTAGACTCTGAAGAAAAGAATATTGGGTTATTCCTATTTGAAGGGATATAAACAGTGGCAAATGTGTTAAGCAGGAACCCAAAGTGGGATGCTCTAACCAATTATGTCTTTAAAGGATATAAACAGTGTCATATGTGCAATGCAGGAATTGAAAAGTGTTGATTCTCTTAAGCATGAAATTTGTCTTTCACTTTTGGCACTCCTGTTGGCTAGCTAATAGAAGCCTTTTTTGTTGAATGGAATCATCCCTAGTTGCTCAATCACTGGTTTTCTGCTGAAGTATTAATCAAGAAGAACATTTTGTTTTCAATCTGAGCAGGTAGCGTTCCAAGTGCTAACTGGATCCATCCAAGACTGTGTGGTGTAACCAGCAGGTTCTTCAGTTGCTAAGTATTTTTGGCTATTATAGAATCTAGACCTAGGACTTGGATTTGGATTTGAGTAGAAGAACAATCATTGCAGATCCAGTGAGAATTCTTCTTCTCTTTTTCTTTGAATTTAATATCTTTTTTTTAATTTTTTTAATTGCAGATCCATAGGAGGTGATCATTCAATATTTGTTGTAAAATATCTGAGGAAAAGAAGATGTAAAATATGCAAAATCTGTGGCTTTGGCTATTTTCTCCCTTTGTCCACTTGTGATGTTTTGTAGAGATGGAAGCATTCATTGGTTAAAGAGTTTATTTGACATTGCAATTCGATCTGCTGTTGAGAAAAACATTTTTTTAAGTATACTAGTTAGAGAATATTAAAAATAATTTAAAATTAAATTTGATAAATTTTTATTATAAGAATACTAAAATAACAAAATAGATTTTTTGTTATTATATTTTTTTAATAGCATCTAAAATGAATATATTTTCTTAAAAAGCAATTTTACCTCCTTTAACCTCAATAACAAATATGCATTAAGTTGGGATAGTCGAAAAGAGGAGTATGGTCATTGTTTTTGAAATCTACATTCCTTCAATGTGCAATGCTTAGAAAGCAAGGTTGACAATTATTGTCAATCTAGATTCTTAAAGTCAAATATTTTTTCCAAGGGGGCTCATCTTTTTTTTTTTTTTTCCATAACATTCTTTAGTTGCTAGATTCTGAGACAGTCTCAAAAGCTTGTGCCCTTATTTGGACATTATGGCATTTTCAGGAGCATCTTAATTTGGCAAGGAACATCATTTTGCTTTGCAAGTGTTTGGTGATCAGGGGGCTGTGCAAGTGATGAAGCCGATGATCATGGGATATTCTTGTTTCCTTTAAGGTGCCTACTCACGTTGTAAGGCTGAAGAACTTCGGTCTTCTATTCTGTGGATTAATCAGCGTGGTCTTAATAGTGTGTTAGTTGAGATATTTTTGCAGGAACCTTTCTTTGCATTTTAGTTCAATAGAAATTTGTAGAAAATATAAACCTAACCGAACTATATAAATATAAAACTGAATTAAATTAATTAAATTTAATTTTTCAGTTAAAATCATTTGGTGATTTTTTTTTTTTTACCAGAAGAAGAAAAACTATCATTCATGAGAAAATCTATTACAATCATCCTTTAAAAGGTCTAACAGATGATTTGGAGGATTTTAGATCCACCCACTTACAAGATACCCTTTCCTAATTGAAACTGCTATCCAATCTGCACATCGATTATTAGCTCTATTGTTATGTATAACCTTAAAATTCTGATTAGCAGACAGTAAGACAGAAATATCATGAATGATAGCCTGCAATACCCAGGGAGTTGGAGATGTAGGATTTAATAAAAGTTGACAAATCTGTTTGGAATCAGATTCAATCCAGCATTGCTGAAATCCTCTTGAAATGGCAAAAAGAAAAGCTACTCGCATTGCAATTCCTTCTGCAAAAAGGGGAGAGGAGCAAATGAATACAGTTAAGCAACCATCCAAAAGACTTCCTTGGGAATTTCGGGCAATGATACCATAACCTGCTTTGGAAGATTCATAGTCATATGAAGCATCCACATTTATTTTTATAATCCCATCCGGTGGAGCTTGCCACTTCAAAAGATTCATCCCATGGATTGTCACAGCAACTGGCCGAGAATGTTGTTGAAGAGAAGGAAGGGTGATCTTCTCCTCAAAATCATTCTGAGCCTTCCTAATAGACTTTAAGGGGTTTGGATGATTCCCATTAAAAATAGCCCTATTCTTGGCTTTCCAAATGTGCCAAGACACCAAGCTAGCCATGCAGAGAACAAAGTTATCATTTGAGGGTTCCTCCTTCATCAGATGTTGAAACCAAACACAAAAAGAAACAAAACCTTCCTTTTTTAGGGAGAAGCCAAGAGGAGAAGTGAACCATGTAGCTTTTTCATGAGGGCAAAAGACAATTAAATGCTCCACTGATTCCTCCTCAATTCCACAGAGAGAGCATATAGGAAAAGATGAGCATTTTCGCCTAAAAAGATTAAGTCTAGTAGCTAGAAAATAATTGCATACCCTCCACAAAAAGTTGCGAATCTTTGGAGATACCTTTAAGCCCCACAGCCTTTTCCAAAAAGATGGATCACTAACTCTAGATGACGAAGGTAGCTCATATGTGCTTAAGACAGACTGATTTCTTTTGAGGTAATGGTAAATTGCTCTCACTGTTGGATTTCCAGTCTTAGTATGATGCCAAATCAGCTGGTTCTCTATTAACATCTGCCAAAGGGATTTTTATTATTTCTCTGCACTCTTGTAAAGAAAAGGAGTCCAACAAGATATTCATGTCCCATTGCTTAGAATTTGGATTAATAAGATCAGCCACATAGAGCATGGGACTTCCTACTGGTCTGACAGATGAAATTATGAAGTTTGGTAAAGATGGAATCCAAGGTTCATTCCACACATCAATAAATGAAGGACCTACTATGTTCTAATGAATACCTGGATGAAGTACTTCCCTTCCAATAATGAGACTCTTCCAACACCAGGAAGAATGATATCCTTTTTTTGCTTCCATAAAGTTTGAATATGGGAAATATCTGCCCTTAAGAATTTGCACCCAAACAGCTTGCGGATTGGAAATTATTCTCCATGCTTGCTTACTTAAAAGAGCAGCATTGAAGAGATCCAAATCTTTAAATCCCATTCCCCCACCTCCCTTTGCCCATGACAACTTTTTCCAGTTCCCCCAATGAATGTTTGTTTTATTAGGAGACTGTCTCCACAAAAAATGAGCGGCAAGTTGATGCAGTTCATGAATTATTGTTGCTGGGAGTTTAAACACTAACATAATGTATGAGGGTATTGCTTGTATTACCGCTTTTATCATAATTTCTTTACCCGCTTGAGATAAGCAAGTGCTCTTCCACCCTTGCACCTTTTGAAACACTCTTTCTTTCAGGAAAGATAAATCTTGATGCTTGGATCTCCCCCATTGCACTGGTAAACCCAAATATTTGAAAAGAAAGCCCGAATTATGAATATTTAGAATACCTGCAATCTTCTTTTGCATATGGATAGGCGTATTAGGACTAAAAGTTATGTCAGACTTGGCTTGATTAATGCATTGACCATATGCCAAACTATATTCTTGTAGAATATTTGATATTTAATTTGCCTCCTCCATAGTTGCTCTTCCAAATAGAATTGTGTCATCCGCAAATAGAAGATGGGTAAGGGTGGGACAATGCCTATTGATTTTATATCCTTGGATCTCCTTTGTCACCTAAGCCTGTTCCAACATTCCAGCTAGCACATCTGAAATTAATAAGAAAAGGTAGGGTGAAATCGGGTCACCTTGCCGGATTCCACAAGATGGAGTGAAAGTGTGAGAATTGATTCCATTCACCATCACCGAATATCTCATTGTGGAAATGCATTGGTATATCCATGAAATCCATTTGCCACAAAACCCCAATCTTCTCATTATGGTTATAAGGAAGTCCCAATTCACGCTGTCATAAGCTTTATGCACATCAAGCTTTATTGCCATAGCTCCCACTTTTCCTTTTTTCTTGTTTCTTAGACTATGAAAAGCTTAATGAGTGACTATAATATTATCTTGAATACTTCTTTTAGGGACAAAAGCTGATTGCATGGGAGAGACAATCTGATGAAGCATCAGTTTCAACCTATTGGCTAGCAATTTAGAAATAATCTTATAAGCAAAATTACACAGGCTGATCGGCCTGAAGTCAGCAAAAGAATGAGGATTACTACATTTAGGAATCAGCACCAAATTAGTGGCATTTAGATGATCAGGCAGAACACTAGATTGAAGAAATTACTGGACCATTTTTACCACATCCTGTTTAATTTCCTCCCAAAACTTTTGATAAAAGAGTCCTTGAAATCCATCTGGACCTGGGGCTTTAAATGCCCCCATATCAAATACTGTAGCTCGCACCTCCTTTTCATTTGTATCTGCACAAAGGATCTCATTCATGCTTGATGTCACAACGTTTGGAATAGTTTGCAAAATATAATCAGCTATATAAATATGTCTTTCCCTGAAAAGATCATTAAAAAAGTCAGAAGTTACATACATAATACCTGTTTCATCATGAATTCTCCTTTCCTGGTTATCCCAAATTGCTAAAATCTGATTCCTTTGTCTTCTTTGGGCAGTGGTGGCATGAAAAAATCTTGTATTCTTGTCTCTGTAAGATAACCAATTTACACGAGACTTTTGGAACCAAAACATCTCCTCTAGGCTCCAAAGAGATTTCAACTGGCTTTTAATCTCATCAATTTGTTGTTGGTTATTGGAGTTTGAACTGTCAGAAATAAAGGAATGAAGCTTTTTTGATAGTTCCTGAATACGTTGTCTGGAATTCCCAAATCTACTGTGGCCCCAAGAAATTAAAGCTTCCTAGCAACAATTAAGTTTATTTACGAAATTGGCATTTGAGTGATTTCCTGACCAAGCTTCTTTGATTACATTGGCACATTCCCCTGAAGTGGTCCACCTGGTATCAAAAATAAACTTCTTCTTTGGTTTACTAGTGCAGGAACAGGATCAATGGCCTATGGTCAAAAGCTCCAAACTTTTCATGGATTAATTGGCAATAGGGAAACATAGATAACCATTCAGAGTTAATGATGGCTTTATCAATGCGTTCCAAGATCTTAGCCCTCCCCTGTTGATTATTAGTCCACGTAAACTTTCCCCCTTTGAACAGAAGTTCCACCAGTGCTTCATCAAATAGAAACTGATTATAAGCCTTTGCCACTGTGGAATTAATTCTTCTAAGGCCGATTTTATCAGAGATAACATTACAAATATTCAAATCACCCAAAATAAGCCATGGAATGCCATTTTTCAAATTTAACAAACGTAATTCATTCAAAAAAGCAATTCTGCCAGATACAACGGGTCCCCATATACAAAAGAAATATGGAATTTACTCGGCATTGACACCATGACATCTATCCACCTCTTAGATGATTGAAGAACCTGCACCGAATAGTCTGAATTCCACCAAAGAGCAAGACCTCCTAATAGTCCATCTGGTTCAACATTGACTGAGTTTTGATAGCCAAAACGACGCTTCCACCTCTCTAAAAAACTTTATTTTTTCTTTGCCTCAGCTAAGAACACCATCCCGGGCTTATTACATGAAATGAGCTCCCTGAGAGCATTCATTTTCAGGGGTTGCCCAGATCCCTGACAATTCCAACTTAAAATGGTCATTGCTCTTGTGGTGGCTTTAGGCTAGCCACTGGAGCCTCAGCTTGGAAAATGTCAGTCTGTATTCCTTCTTGAATCACATTGCTCATAGATACTGGTTTTTGTTGTTTTCCTTCCCCCATTCTCATTGGTCTTAAGTTTGATTGCCTGCATTCCAACTGCTTCAATTTCATATTTCTCCTATTCCCCCTTCCTATGCCCTTATTTGGCCCATCCAACTTTATCTTTAGGTTTGATCTTTTGATTCAAGAGCAAAAAAAGTTTGGACTGGATTATTTGAACATGGTTGTAGGCTTTGTAAAGATAAAACATCATTGCTCTTGGGTATGTGAATGGGCTTACCTATCATCTGGGCCCAGGAAATGCTTGATAGGTTTGTAAATTCAGGCCATGGGTTTAAGGAGGGTGTAACACCCCTATATGCATAGGTCAGTGTATTTTACTGTTTGCGTGACCAGTGTCGGTCTAGACAATTAGGAGGATTATAACTATATTTAAGACACCTAGAAAAGCCCTGAATGAAAATTTATAGTGATTACCAAAAGGTCAAGTATAAATAAGAAAAACAGAACATAAAATGTTAAATGAGCTGGGGATGACCTTACCGGGAAGTGACTGCGAGGTCAGTTCCAACCCTAATTTTGAACGGGACATTGTGACACCGCAATCCTAAGAATTATTACGAAGCTAGTGGAAAAGAGAAAATCAGAGAAAAAAGATTGATAAGTAGGTCAAATAATTAGATCAGGATTCCGAAAGAAATACTTAATTATTAGTAAACCGGATCAGACCAGCAATGGACAAATTGGTCAATTCACCCCTATAGGTGACTCATAACCTAATTGTCCAATAAAATCTGAGAAATGAAAATTTTGAAGTATGGATTTAAATTAAGAAGTATGAAAAAAGAAAGGAAAAAGAAAAAGAAATGAAAATAGAATTATGACATCACCTACATGGCCTAAGCATGAGATCATAATTAAATTCCATTTAATGATGCTATTTGACTAAGTCAATTAAAGGGATAAAAAAACCAAAAAAATAAAAGAAAATTTTGTTATCTTCTTCACCAAACAAAGCCGGCACCTCTTTCTCTCCCACTTCTCTCACTACACACCTCCATGGAAGCTTGATTCAAGCTTTTCCAAACCCTCATTTTGGCAATAATTTCCCTAATCCACTAAATTAAACCTTGATCTAACACCTTAGTTCAACTATTGATCAAGAAAAGGAAGGAGGAAAAATAGAGATTTGAAGATTGGAAATTCAAAGAAAGAGGTTAGTGTTTTAACTTTCAATTTTCTATTTAAATACATGCTCAACTACTTAAATTAACTTAGAAATTAAAGAAATGAAACAAATCGAACATGAGGGACACCTTTATGAATTTCGGCCAACATGTAGTGAACTAGGGTTTGCATGATTTTGATGCAATTAAAAGTGTAATTAATTTGAATTAAGTGTGTAGAGAATATTTAGACACTTTAATTGCATGAATTACATCATTTATGAAATTAGGGTTTTTGAACCATTGAAATTGGAGGAAAATTTAGGAAAAATTGGTAATTGATGCTATTGGATCTAATTGAGACTTGAAATGGTCAATTGGGGCCAATTAGGGTGTGTTGGAATGGTGAGGAGTAACTTTAAATTCAGATTGGTGAGAGTCAATTCTGGACAGCCAGACCTAGGTCTACTTCAGGGATCAAAATTATAATTCTGCCACTCCAATTGGTGTGAGGCCAATTGGAAATGAAAGTAGACACATAATGCCACAATTTTCATGTAGAAACCCTACCCTGAAAATGGCTTTAAGTTAGTGAAGAACAATTAGGTCAAACCCAGAATTGGCACACTGCCACTGCACAGAAATGACCAAATGGACAGTGTTTATTCATTTGGCCATAACTTGGTGTAGAAAGGTTCAAATGACTTGAATTTTATACCGATGGAAAGCTGAGACATAGAACTACAACTTTTATGAAGAACACAAACCCAAATTTTAACCATAACCTATTCGAAAAGTGAGCTGCAGTTGGCACACCAAAACTGCTAGAACAGAATTGGTACCCAGAATTCTGGGTTAAAACCAATCCGGCCAGCCACCTTGAAATTAACATAACTTGAGTTACAAAACTCCAAATGGAGTGATTCAAAAGGAAGTTAAAGTTAAGACAATAAGGAACAACTTTGATGAAGAAAAGTTGGCTAAATTTCCACTGTAACTAGACCAATGGAACAGTAGAAAACAGTGATCCAAAACTGAAAATTTCACGCGCCGTCACTTCCAATTGAGGTAAAAGAGGGTTTGTACCTATTGAGCTTGAGGGGGAGGTTGTTAGATCGTCCTCCCTGCTTCGGTGAGATTTTGAAGAGAAAAGCTCTACTCTCATCCAGTGTCCATATTCCTGTCTCTTGCCTTTGTTTTCTGGAGCAAGAACTATTGATAAATTTGGGCATGTTTGTATCTGATGTCCAAGAATCCCACACATATGGTAGAACTCAAGGAGTCGTTCATATCTGAACCAAACCCTTCCCAATGAGCCATCAGGTCTTCTACTAGTAAATCCTTCAATCAAAGGTTTTGTTACATAGACTTCAATTCTCATCCTTAAGCACGAGCCCACTGATACATCATGGTTTAAAAAGAAGTCAACTTCCAACAGAAGATTGGAAAACAACTTCCTAATTTGAATGGCATTACTCTTCAGTATTTGATTGAGAGACAACCCATGCACTTGAAGCCAGAATGGGGACATCTTAAAATCAATATCCTCTAGTTTTTGCTCCAGGGACCAGTTTTTGAGAATCAACAAATGGTTATTGATAGACCACGAAGCTCCATAAAAAACTCGTCGCTTGTCTCTTTCATGAGAGAAAACAAAAAGAAAAATATTTTTCTTTTCGGAGAAGGATTTAATATGGAAGTCAAAAGCAAGATTCCACACACCTTTTAAAATGTTCTGCAAATGAGATACTGGGTATATTTTTGCAGTAATGATTCTTCCTACCAACACAGTGTTTGTTGCTGTTTTTGCCCCTTGATCATTGGTGTTAAGATCCAAAGTGATATCTTCCCAGGATATGAGATTTGTTTTATCACATAATTCATCTATTGCCTCTGATGGTTGTGCCGTTAGGGATTGACAAAAGGATGCCAAAAAAGATATGAGGGAAAACATAAGAGATGATGGATAACAGACCGAAAAAAAGTAGATGCTATGTAGGAAACATCTGGAATTAAAAAGAAGAAGAAAACTGATATGGGTACTCAAAATGGGACTTTGAGAGCACTTACAGTTCTACTCCACGCTCATCCATTATAATTGTTCTTATCGATACATTTTTTTTTATTTTCTTTTATAGTTGGATATATTGTTGATGTGATGTTTTATTATTTAGATGGAGGTGAAATATAAGGTGCATGTATTCTCTCAAATATGTAACAAAAATTTGATGATTATTAAATTGAACTCGTAGAAGTATCTAGAGATGAGCATTCGGTTCGAACCGAACCGAATTAAATTATAAAAATCGAATCGTAAATTTTAGAAATCGAATCGAATCGAAATTGGTGAAAAATTGAATTGAATCGAACCGAACCGCTCTATTTCGATTCGGTTTGATTTAAATCGATCTGTTTGATTTTTGATTATTTTTTAATTTAGACTTGATTTTCAAGTTATTTGGTCTAACTTTAACTATAGTTTGAACCTAATAACCATTAATCAATGAAATTAAACAATTAATATATATATAATTAAATATAATTCATAAATTTTCTATAAAAATAAATCAATTCAAAAATCGATTCGATTCGATTTAGTTCGATTTGACTATATGAATTACTATTCGGTTCGGTTCGATTTAATCGATTTTTTCTCTTCAAAACCGAACCGAACCAAAATAACTAAAATTTTTATAATATAAAACCGAACCGAACCGATTGAACCGAATTAACTCGATTCGGTTTGATTTTTCGGTTTGAACCGAATTCTGCTCAGCCCTAGAAATATCTTGAAGTGGGGTAATAATAGATCACTATCGAATGGAGAATACTTTTCACTGATTTGTTAATTTAACTCTTTATTAATACAATTAGACACTTTAAATTAAAATAATTACTTTTACAAAAAGAAATAAAAAAATTATTATTTAGTCCTAATATTTTAATAAAAATAATTACTTAATAACGAATAGAGAATACTTCTCACTGAATGATCAATTCAACTGCTTCTTGTTAACATAATTAGACTATTTAATTTAAAATAATTAATTTTATAAAAAAATATAAGAAAAATTATTATTTAATCCTTAATTTAAAAAAATTAATTATTTGATATTTGTATTTTATAAAATACATTACTTAATTTTTATAACTTAGATGTATTAATTCTTTAATCCATCTTGTTATTTTTTTTATATCTAAAGATAAATAATTTGCAATGACAATTTTAAGTTGAATATGTTAAATTAAATAAATAAAGAACTATTATCAGACTAGATAAAAGTTAAATATTTTTTTAAAAGCGAATTATCTATAACCAATTAAAATAATTAATTTGATCAATTTATATTATAAAATAAATTAATAAATAAAAAATATTTTAAAAATTAAAAATATTCAAATAATATGATTTTAAAATATAATAATATATTTTCTATAAAAAAAAAATACAAATATTAGTTGGCGCAAGTGCTCTGCCCTTTGCTGTTGGGTCTTGCTCCGCTTGATGATTTACTGCTCGGATCTCATGGGGAAGAATACCTCAGGTCTTTCATAATTTGCTGAACCTGGTAGACCCTAAAGCTCAGCTCTCTCACTGTGAGTAGCCTGCAATGCTTGCTTGTTCCAGTTCAAGACTATTTTTAAATATGATTGTTTCTCTGTTTGTCTCAAATGCCCAACTGGGTATTCTTCCCTTTCACTCATTATTCGTAATCAGATCCTTTTCATCTAGGGTATCTTCTAATTTGAATGACCACTCAGTTACAGTTTCCTTTCTCATAAATTCATGTGGATTAACCCTAAAATCTGCTCAATCGGTCTCTAAGAAAATATGTTTTAATACCCTTGAAAGACCAGAGTCAGTACTTGAGCTGCTCAGGGAACATGGATTCACCAATTCCCACATCTCCAAAATTGTTAAGATGAGGCCCAGGGTGCTTTTACTAAATCCTGAAAGGACAATTTTACCCAAACTTGAGTTTCTATGTTCTATTGGGGTTTCAAGATCAGACCTTTCCGCAATTGTTTCTCAGAACCCAGAGTTGTTGAATCGAAGTATAAAGCAAAATCTGATCCCACATTATCATATCCTCAAAAGTATACTCGTTTCTGATGAGAAAGTTATTAAATGTTTGAAACGCTTGTTTAAATCTTCTGCAGTGCTTTCACAGAACGACTTCTATGTCAATTTATCACTTTTAAGAGGGCTGGGAATGCCTCAATCTTCTATCTCTTTCTTGGTCATCTATCATCCCCTTGTTGTGTGCCTAAAAGCTTTCAATTTTGCTGAAGGGGTTAAGAAAGTTGTTCAAATAGGATTTGATCCTTCCTAACCTATGTTTGTTAGGGCACTCCAAATTTTGCTTGGATTGTCGCAGAAAACATGGGAACACAAAATTGAGGCTTATAGGAGGTGGGGTTTATCTGAAGAAGAGATTTCGTCAATTTTCAGAGAGAGTCCCTTAAGTATGGGTCTGTCTGAAAAGAAAATTATGTGCAACATGCATTTTCTCGTGTGCAAGATGGGTTGGCAGCCTGCTGTTGTTGCTAGAGTTCCAATTGTTCTGTGCTATGGTTTGGAGACAAGGATTATGCCTAGATGTTCAGTCGTAAGAGTTTTGCTTTTAAATGGTTTGATCAAGGCAGATATCCCTATATCCTCGGTCTTGACTAGTTGTGAAAAGTGCTTCTTGGAAAGGTTTGTAATCAAGTATCAGGATCTGGTGCCTCAATTGTTGGATGTCTTTCAAGGAAAAATGAGGCTTACAGAACTTGGCTTTGGTTTTGATAATAAATCTGTGATTCCGGATTAGGAAACATATGATATTTGATGTGAATCTTGAACCTATAGATTTCCATTTTCTGATGTTTTCTGATCGACTCCCTTATTGGTGAACTAGCAAAGCTTGAATGAACAAATTTTTTATTGTCTTTATCTAAGAGGACTGTTTTTGATGGTTTAATTTAGTAGATTTTTGTTTAAATGTAGTTCCTTACGCATCCAATAATATTGTGAATATTTCTGATAACTGAATTTCACTTTCCAAAATTTGTCTTGGATTGTACTAGCAAAGATTTGATACCTCAGTCATTTACTTCAACTCTAAGTGTTGAAGTGCTTATATTTTATGTTGGCTAAGACAAAGATGATGGCTTCCCTTTCCTCAGGCTAAAGATAACTTGGGGTGCATACATTTTATTGTTACTTGCCAGTAGTCCAAAATTGTGTAGCTTGTTAAGGCTCCCTAAACGTATTATTGTCATATGTTCTAAGTAGCAATTGAAAATTGGAATTGGATCCTCTTTACCATGAATTTTTCCTGTCACTCCAGTTGGCTAGGGAACAGAAGACGGTGGAGCTTCTCTGTGCCTATTGATACATATACAAGGCCTTCTTGTTGAAGGGAATCATCCCCAGGTGCTCAATCACTGATTTTCTGCTCAAGGCTTAATCAAGAAGAACAACTTTTTGTTTGTCCTAGACCTAGGCCTTGGATTTTGGTAGAAGAAGAATCATTGCAGATCTAATGGGAATTCTTTTTTTTTTCTTTGAATTTAATTCCTTTTTTAAGTTTTGGTAAAGTGAGATCGTTCAGTATTTTTTTGTAAAATATTCAATAAAAAGAAGATGGAAGGGCCATTTCATATTTTGGATATTTTTTTTTTTTTTAAAGAATGGACTATGGATGGGATTCGAGTTGAAGACCTCACGGTTTTGAAAATAATACCAATATCTTTTTTCCTATTAGAGGGAATAGAGTAATGAAGACTCAACTTATCAAGTTAAATAAATAAATAAATAAAACTATGACCGTATGGTTTTGATTTTAATTTCATTCTTAGTAAGATTTAAAATTGGAATCTATTTTTGATTTTTTTTTTTTTTCGAGCCAGAACTAGAATTGAATTTCAATTTCGATTTTAAGTGTTTCTAGTTTCGATTCAATTTTAGTTTCGGTTCTGATCATAATTCTGATTTGGTTTGATTTTCAATTTCTACATTCAAAATTACATCATTATTGTATTCCTTTTAAAAGAATAAAAATAATTATATATTTTAACATCAAAGTATCAATAAAAAAAATAATAATATTGCAATAGTAATATAAATAAAATAATTTATTTAAGAGAAATACTAAAATTAAATTAATAATTCTCATATAAAAAATATCTAAATATTCATATCAAGTAATAATATTCTATTCAAATTATAAAATAATATTTCCATCTAGAATATCTTTAGCTATTTTAGATAAAATTAGATAGCTTACTGAATTCACCTTTCACTATAATTATATATCAAAATTCATAATGAATTTCTTAGAAAATTCTTCTAAATATCTATTCAATTGGGATTGAAAAGCCAACTTTTACTCTTCCATTTGAACAAAATAATCATCGATCTTTTCATTTTCTTCTATTATTGTATTATTATATTTTTCAACATTAGCATTTTGACCAGAACCACTATTGCCCATGCATGCTTTATCATTATCTCTCATATATTTATTCAATATTTCTTTTAAAGCATTTATCAACCTATCAACCTCTAAGAGTTTGGGTTCATTTTTCATAATGATAAATAATGTATTTGATTTTAATATAATCCAACTTATATCTATGTTTTAGGATAATTACTACCAATAGTATCACATTTACTCTATTTAATGAATTTTGCCCTCATTTACTTGCTCATTTCAACTATTCTATTTTTATTATTTTTAATTGTGCAATTCTTTTAAAATTTTCATGATCTCAAATAAGTAAAATACACACCGAGATAACAACTATACTATTTTAAATTTTGATTCATAATAATAAAAATTAAATAAATTCATTTTTAATATAATAGATGTTATAAAAAATTTTGTAGAATATGATTAAAACTTTTTAAAATAAAAATAAAAATAGCTAATATAATATTAAATTTAGTGAATTTAATTATTAGCATTCACTTTTAAATATTGGTTCAGCCCATATTTTCGACTCTTTATTATTAAGACTTCACAACCGTAATGAGAGTATTAGAGAAAAGGTAGGAGTTGTGTCAATTGAAGATAAGTTGAGAGAAGGGAGATTGAGGTAATTTGGTCATGTGAAGCGTAGACATATGGAGGCTCTAATTAGACAAGTAGAGCACATTAGGTTAGAGGATAGAAAGAAAAGAAGGGATAAACCTAAACTCATTTAGAGGAGAGTAGTACAACATGACCTACAAACATTACACATTTCTAAAGATTTAACCCAAAATCGTTTAGATTAGAAAAAACGAATCTATATAACCGACTCTAAATTTTTGGGATAAGGGCTTAGTTGAGTTGAGTTTATTATTAAGACTTCACAAAATATTTTATTTAGATTGTACCGTGACATTTTAAGTGGATCATAATTCAATCCTATAAAATAACATGTCCTATTATATCCATAAATTAAATCACTTCATAACATATATCTTAATAAGTATATCTACTATTTTATACATATTTTTTAATTGTATAATTTTTAACTATAAAGTATACTAAATGTGATTTAATCATATAATCAATAACTATAAAGTGATTTAATGTATTTATAGTTAAAAATTAATATAAAATTATATATATAATTATAAATAAAGACAAATTATATATAATAAATAGAAATAAATTAAATTAATAATAAATAGAAATATAAATTAATAAATAAGAATTTTTAATATATTAATATATTTATTATAAATATTAAAAATTCTTATTTATTAATTTATATTTCTATTTATTATTAATTTAATTTATTTCTATTTATTATATATATAATTTGTCTTTAATTATAATTATATATATAATTTTATATTAATTTTTATAATTTTTAATTATAAATATATTAAATCCAGTAATAATTATTAATTATATGATTGAATCACCTTTAGTATACTCTATAGTTAAAAATTATATAATTAAAAAATATATATAAAATAATAGAAATTGATTCAAATTCAATTTAGTCTAATTTTAGTTCAATTTAATTTTTGATGAAAAATTAAAATTGAATCAAAACAATTAAATAAATTTAATTTGATTCATTTAGATTATTATAGTGATGATTTTTTAAATTCTAATTTGATTCAAATCCAACAATCGAGCTCTAAAAAAAACTATAATCAAACTACATAAAGTTAAATATTTTTTTAAAGCGAATTATTTTTTTTCCCAAAGAAAGCAAATTATTTAAATTCAATTAAAATAATTTATTTAATAAATTTATATTTTAAAACATAAGGCGAAAGGCGTGGGAGTAAAAATTTAAATAATATGATTTTAAAATATAATAATATATTTTCTCAAAAAAAAAAACAAATATTAGCAGACACAAGAAGTGCTCTGTTCTTAAAAAAAAAATTAAAAAAAAATTAAAAAAAAAAAAACCCTTAAACGACCTTGTTCTTTGGAGTTGGGTCCTGCTCGGCTTGATGATTTACTGCTCAGATTTCATTGAGAAGAATATTTCAGCTCTTTCATAATTTGCTGAACCTGGTAAACCCTAAAGCTCGGCTCTCTCACTGTGAATAGCCTGCAATGTTTTCTTTTTCCAGTTCAAGAGTATCTTTAAAAATGATTGTTTCTCTGTTTGTCTCAAATGCCCAGCTGGGTATTCTTCCTTTTCATTCATTATTCGTAATCAGATCCCTTTCATCTAGGGTATCTTCTAATTTGAATGACCACTCATTTACAGTTTCGTTTCTCATAAATTCATGTGGATTAACCCTAAAATCTGCTCAGTCTGTCTCTAAGAGGATATGTTTTAAAACCCTTGAAAGACCAGATTTAGTACTTAGGCTTCTCAGGGAACATGGATTCACCAATTCCCACATCTCCAAAATTGTTAAGTTCAGGCCTAATGTGCTTTTACTCCATCCTGAAAGGACAATTTTACCCAAACTTGAGTTTCTATGTTCTATAGGAGTTTCAAGATCGGACCTTTCCGTAATTGTTTCTCAGAACCCAGATTTGTTGAATCGAAGTATAAAGCAAAATCTGATCCCACATTATCATATCCTCAAAAGTATACTCGTTTCTGATGAGAAAGTTATTAAATGTTTCAAAAACTTGGTAAAAACTTCTATAGTGCTTTCGCAGATCGACTTTTTTGCCAATTTATCGCTTCTAAGAGGGCTTGGAATTCCTCAATCATCCATCTCTTCCTTGGTCATCCATTATCCCCGTGTTGTGTGCCTAAAAGCTTTCAATTTTGCTGAAGGGGTTAAGAAAGTTATTGAAATAGGATTTGATCCTTCCAAATCTACGTTTGTTAGGGCGCTCCGAATTTTGCTTGGATCATCGCAGAAAACATGGGAACACAGAATTGAGGCTTATAGGAGGTGGGGTCTATCTGAAGAAGAGATTTTGTCAATTTTCAGAAAGAGTCCCATTTGTATGGGTCTGTCTGTGAAGAATATTATGTGCAGCATGAATTTTCTTGTGTGCAAGATGGGTTGGCAGCCTGCTGCTGTTGTTAGAGTTCCAGTTGTTCTGTCCTATGGTTTGGAGACTAGGATTAAGCCTAGATGTTCAGTCGTGAGAGTTTTGCTTTTACAGAGTTTGATCGAGGCAGATTTGCCTGTATCCTCGGTCTTGAGTACTACGGAAGAGTATTTCTTGGAAAGGTTTGTGACCAAGTATCAGGATCAGGTGCCTCAATTATTGGATATTTTTCAGGGAAAAATGGGGCTTACAGAACTTGGCTTTGGTTTTGATGGTAAATCTGTAATTCTGGATTAGGAGACATATAGCCTAGCATGCGATGTTTTGATAACTGATAATATTATGAATAGTTTTGATAACTGAATTTCACTTTTCATTTATTGTCTTGGATAGCTGATATGTATATATTTTTTTTTGGGTGGGGGGGCTTAACTAAGCTTTGATACCTCAGTTGTCTACTTAAACTATTAAGCATTAAGGTTCTTATATTTTGCGTTTGGTAAGACAAAGGTGATGGCTTCCCTTTCCTCCGGCTAAAAATGACTTGGGGTGCATGCTGGTACATTTTATTATTACTTACTAGTAGCCCAAAATGTGTTATTGGGATTGCAATTCTTATTTATTGAGTTTCCTTGCAGTAGACTCTGAAGAAAAGAATATTGAGTTATTCCTATTCGAAGGGATATAAACAGTGGCAAAGGGATGCTCTAACTAATTATGTCTTTAAAGGATATAAACAGTGTCATATGTGCAATGCAGGAATTGAAAGGTGGAATTTGATCCTGTTAACTAAGAAATATGTCTTTCACTTTTGGCACTCCTGTTGGCTAGCTAATACAAGCCTTTCTTGTTGAATGGAATCAGCCCCAGGTGCTCAATCACTGGTTTTCTGCTTAAGTATTAACCAAGAAGAGCATTTTGTTTTCAATCTGTTTAGTGTTCCAAGTACTAGCTGGATCCATCCAAGACTGTGTAGTGTAAGCAGCAGGTTCTTCGGTTGCTATGTATTTTTGGCTATTATAGAATCTAGACCTAGGACTTGGATTTGGATTTGAGTAGAAGAACAATCATTGCAGATTATAGAATCTAGACCTAGGACTTGGATTTGGATTTGAGTAGAAGAACAATCATTGCAGATCCAGTGGGAATTCTTCATCTCTTTTTCTTTGAATTTAATATCTTTTTAATTTTTTAATTGCAGATCCATAGGAGGTGATCATTCAATATTTGTTGTAAAATGTTTGAGAAAAAGAAGATGTAAAATATGCAAAATCTGTGGCTTTGGCTATTTCCTCCCTTTGTCCACTTGTGATGTTTTACAGAGAATGATAAACTCATTCTGGTGGAAGCATTCATTGGTTAAAGGGTTTATTTAACATTACTGTTGAATTTGATATTGAGAAAAATATTTTTTTTTAAGTATACTAGTTAGAGAATATTAAAAATAATTTGAAATTAAATTTAATAAATTTTAATTGTAAGAATACTAAAATAATAAAATAATTTTTATAATATATTTTTTTTAAAAACATCTAAAATGATACTATTTTTCTAAAAAGCAATTTTACTGCTTTAACCTCAATACCAAATAGACACCTCTTTGTTTGGATTCTTAATTTGGCAAGATAAATGAAGAGGAATTAAAGAGAGGAAATGAAGAAAAAAGAAAAGTAAATTCAGTTTACTCTATGTTGTTTGGATAAGTTATTAGAATAAGAGAGAAATACAGTTTCTCCTATAGGAGAGATAACTATTGCACCCTCATTTTCTTTTTTATGTTTATATTGTAGAAGGATATTTATATATTTTAACTATCATTTCTCTCCATTTCTCACCAATTTAGAGAGAAATATTTTGAGTTAAAATTTCTCTTCATTTCTCCTCTTTTCTCTTTCTTTCTTTTCAATTCTCCCTTCTAATTGATATCCAAACAAAGCAATTTAAAGAAATTAAATTTCTTTTCTTTTCTCTTCTTTCTATTTCTCTCCATCCAAACAAAGGGTAAGTGTAGATAGTCAAAAAGAGGATTGTGGTCTGTGTTTTTGAAATCTACATTCCTTCAGTGTGCAGTGCTTTGAAAACAGGGTTGACAATTATTGTCAATATAGATTCTCAAAGTCAAATATTTTTCCTAAGGCAACTCATCTAATTTTTTTGGGCCTTAACAATCTACGGTTGCCAAATTCTGAGGCAGTCTCAAAAGCTTGTGCCCTTGTTTGGACTTTATGGCATTTCCAGGAACATCATTTTGCTTTGCACGTGTTTGATGATGGGAGGGTTGTGCAAGTGATAAATTCGATGATCATGGGATATTCTTGTTTCCTTCAAGTGTGACTGCTCATGTCCTAAGGCTGAAGCACTTCGGTTACGCAAAGCTCTTCTAATCTATGGATTAATCAACATGGTCTGAGTAGCGTGTGTGTTAATTGAGATAGTTTTGCAGGAACCTTTCTTTGCTGTTCAGTCCAATGGAATTTTGTGGAAAATATAAACCTAATTGGTTTGGTTCAATTTTTGGGTTAAATTGTTTAGTGCTCACCCATTATAATTGTTCTCATTGATACATTTTGATTTTTTTTTTTTTTTCCATTTTCTTTATGGTTAGATATGTTGCCCATGTGATATTTTGTTATTTGGATAGAGATGAAATATTAAGTGCATATATTCTCTCAAATATGTAACAAAAATTTGATGATTATTAAATTGAATTTGAAGAAACATTTCGAAGTGGAGTGATAGTAGATCACTATCCAACAGAGAACACATCTCATCGATTGGGAGAATTAACACGATTAGAATTTTTAAATTAAAATAATTACTTTTATCAAAAAAAAAAAAAATTATTATTTAATTATTATATTTTAATGACAATAATTACTTAATATCAAATGGAGAATACTTTCCAATGATTAGTCAATTCAATTGCTTTTTTAAATCAAAATAATTACTTTTATAAAAAAATATTATTTACTCTCATAATTTGCTTTAAATAAACTATTAAATTCATTAATTAAATTTTTTATTAATTAAATTATTATTTAATTTTTTTATTTTAATGAAATAAATTATTTAATTTATATATTTTAAAAAATTTATTAATTAATTCTAATAATTTAATTCTGTTAATTTTTTAATTCATGTTGTATTTTTTTAAACTAAAGATAAGTAGTTTGCTATGTTCCATTTTAGTTGAATATGTTAAATTAAATAAATAAAAAACTATAATCAGAATAGATAAAGTTAAATATTTTTTAAAGCGAATTATCTATAATCAATTAAAATAATTAATTTTATCCATTTATATTATAAAATAAATTAATAAAAAAATATTTTAAAAATAAAAAATAATCAAATAATATGATTTTAAAATATAATAATATATTTTCTAAAAAAAATACAAATATTAAAAGATACAAGTAGCGCTCTATTTGCATAGGAGTGGGGGAAGGGTAAGTAAAGGCAAAGAGGAGTAAGTAACTATTATACCCTGTTTGGGAAAAGGTAAGCTAGTGAAGGGTAAAGGTAAGAGAGAGTAAGTAGTAAGGGTAAATAAAAGTAAGGCTTATTTTTTCTTGCCTCTAAAATCTCAATTTTTCTTACCCTTGAAATTGAGGTGTAAACAGAAGTAAGTGGGAGCTGAAAATTACTTTATTTTTTATTTTTTTATTGTGTCCTTAATTTTTTATTAAAAATCTAATTATATCTATTAAAAATAAACATAATTTACCAATATAAACAAATGTATTCTCTTTCAAGTGGTTATATCTAATATCTCTACTCTCTCGTGAATTTTAAATTCTTATAGAAACAAAATTAGTTTTATCTTTTTATTTAATTTCAATTTAATTTGCTACAATTATTATACTTTAATTATCAATTTTTTTTTAAATAATCCATTTTAAAAAATAAATTTTTATTTAATAAAAAATATATTTTTGTGTTTCTAATAATTACTTATCATTTTTATTTTTTTTTTTAAATATAAATAATATATATTACTTTTTCTTACTTTTTCATTAATACGTTACTTTTTAAATATGAAATTTTTTTTACTGTAATACTCGTTATCCTTTTCCTTCTTACACTTTCTTACCCTCTCATTGGTTACCCTCCCTCAATCCATCCAAAAAAAAGCCCTAGTACCCTGTTCTTTGCAGTTGGGTCTTGCTCTGCTTGATGATTTACTACGGCTCAGGTCTCATGGTGAAGAATATGTCAGATCTTTCATATTTTGCTGAACCTGGTAAATCCTAAAGCTCAGCTCCTTCACTGTCAGTAGCTTGCAATGTTTGCTTTTTTCGGTTCAAGACTATCTTTAAAATAAATAAATAAAAAACTATAATCAGACTAAATAAAAAGTTAAATATTTTTAAAGCGAATTATCTATAACCAATTAAAATAATTAATTTGATTAATTTATATTATAAAATAAATTAATAAATAAAAAAATATTTTAAAAATTAAAAAATTCAAATAATATGATCTTAAAATATAATAATATATTTTCTGAAAAAAAAAAAATATATTAGCAGACACAAGTGCTCTGTTCTTTGCGGTTGGGTCTTGCTCCGCTGGATGATTTACTGCTCAGATCTCATGGGGAAGAATATCTCAGCTCTTTCATAATTTGCTGATCCTGGTAAACCGTAAAGCTTAGCTTTCTCACTGTGAGTAGCCTGCAATGTTTGCTTTTTCCAGTTCAAGACTATCTTTAAATAAGATTGTTTCTCTGTTTGTCTCAAATGCCCAACTGGATATTCTTCCCTTTCACTCATTATTTGTAATCAAATCCTTTTCATCTAGGGTATCTTCTAATTTGAATGACCACTCATTTACAGTTTCCTTTCTCATAAATTCATGTGGATTAACCCTAAAATCTGCTCAATCTGTCTCTAAGAAAATATGTTTTAATACCCTAGAAAGACCAGAGTCAGTACTTAGGCTTCTCAGGGAACATGGATTCACCAATTTCCACATCTCCAAAATTGTTAAGATCAGGCCCAATGTGCTTTTACTACATCCTGAAAGGACAATTTTACCCAAACTTGAGTTTCTATGTTCTATAGGGGTTTCAAGATCAGACCTTTCCGTAATTGTTTCTCAGAACCCAGATTTGTTGAATCGAAGTATAAAGCAAAATCTGATCCCACATTATCATATCCTCAAAAGTATACTCGTTTCTGATGAGAAAGTTATTAAATGTTTGAAACGCTTGTTAAAATCTTCTGTAGTGCTTTCGCAGAACGACTTCTATGCCAATTTATCACTTTTAAGAGGGCTTGGAATGCCTCAATCTTCCATCTCTTTCTTGGTCACCTATCATCCCCTTATTGTGTGCCTAAAAGCTTTCAATTTTGCTGAAGGGGTTAAGAAAGTTGTTCAAACAGGATTTGATCCTTCCAAACCGACGTTTGTCAGGGCACTCCAAATTTTGCTTGGGTCGTCGCAGAAAACATGGGAACACAAAATTGAGGCTTATAGGAGGTGGGGTTTATCTGAAGAAGAGATTTCGTCAATTTTCAGAAAGAGTCCCTTAAGTATTGGTCTGTCTGAAAAGAAAATTATGTGCAACATGAATTTTCTTGTGTGCAAGATGGGTTGGCAGCCTGCTGCCGTTGCTAGAGTTCCAGTTGTTCTGTGCTATGGTTTGCAGACAAGGATTATGCCTAGATGTTCAGTCATAAGAGTTTTGCTTTTGAAGGGTTCGATCAAGGCAGATATCCCTATATCCTCGGTCTTGACTAGTTGTGAAAAGTACTTCTTGGAAAGGTTTGTGATCAAGTATCTGGATCAGGTGCCTCAATTATTGGATATCTTTCAAGGAAAAATGAGGCTTACAGAACTCGGTTTTGTTTTGATGATAAATCTGTGATTCTGGATTAGAAAAAATATAGCAAGCAATTTTCTGATGACTCTGATAATATTATGAATAGTTTTGATAACTGAATTTCACTTTTCATTATTGTCTTGGATGGCTACTTTTTTTTTTTTTAGCTTAACTAAGCTTTGATATCTTGGTCGTTTACTTCAACTATTAAGCATTGAAGTTCTTATATTTTGCGTTTGGTAAGACAGATGATGGCTTCCCTTTCCTCAGGCTAAATATGACTCGGGGTGCATAGTGGTACATTTTATTGTTAGTTGCTAGTAGTCCAAAATTGTGTAGCTTGTTGAAGTTTGCTAAACGTATTATGCCTTGAGAGGCTGCCAAATTATTTATTGAGTTTCCTAGCAGTAGACTCTGAAGAAAAGAATATTGGGTTATTCCTATTTGAAGGGATATAAACAGTGGCAAATGTGTTAAGCAGGAACCAAAGTGGGATCCTCTAATCAGTTATGTCTTTAGATAATATATACAGTGTCATATGTGCTATGCAGGAATTGAAAACTGGAATCTGATCCTCTTAACCATGAAATTTGTCTCGCACTTTTGGCACTTCTGTTGGCTAGCTAATACAAGCCTTTCTTGTTGAATGGAATCATCCCCAGGTGCTCAATCACCGGTTTTCTGCTGAAATATTAATCGAGAAGAACATTTTGTTTCAAGTACTAACTGGATCCATCCATGACTCTGTCTGTAGTGTAAGCAGCAGGTTCTTCAGTGGCTAAGTATTTTTGGATATTGCAGAATCTAGACCTAGGACTTGGATTTGAGTAGAAGAAGAATCATTGCAGATCCAGTGGGAATTCTTCTTCTCTTTTTCTTTGAATTTAATTTCTTTTTTAATTTTTTAATTGCAGATCCATGGGAGGTGATGGTTCAATATTTGTTGTAAAATATTTGAGAAAAAGATGTAAAATATGCTATTTCCTCAAACTGTTGTGTGTGTTTTTGGTCCTTTGTCCACTTGAGATGTTTTGTAGAGAATGATAATCTCATTTGGTGGAAGCATTTATTGGTTAAGAGTCTATTTAGTATTGATGTTGGAACTACAATAGAGAAAAATATTTTTTTTAAATATATCAGTTAAAAATTATTAAAAATAATTTAAAATTAAATTTGATATTTTAGTTATAAGAATACTAAAATAATAAATAATTTTTTTATACTTTTTTTAACGATATTTAAAATAATTGTGATTTTTTTTTTTGAAAAGCAGTTTTGCCCATCAATATTAATACCAAACAGGCACTAATCTGGATAGTCTATGTATTTTAAAAGATGAGTGTGGTTTGATTTTCTGAAATTTACGCGCCTTTGGTGTGGCAAGGCTTGGAAAGCAGGGTTGGATAATTATAACAAATCTAGGTTCTCAATGCTAAATAATTTTTCCAAGAGTAATCATCTAATTTTTTTTTTGCCTTAACATTCTTCAGTTGCCAGATTCAGAGCCAGTCTCAAAAGCTTGTGCCCCTATTTGGACTTTATGGCATTTCCAGGAACATCTTAATTTGGCAGGAAACTTCATTTTGCTTTGCAAAGTGTTTGGTGATTGGAGGGCTGTGCAAGTGAGGAATCCTATTCAGTCTACTTCCTCGGATCAAAGTCCTACGAATGGAAAATGGTCTAAACCTCCCGCTAGTTATCTCATGTGCAGAGTGCAATGATGATGCTGCTGTGCATGCAAGGGAAGGAATTAGTGGTTTAGGGGCTGTGCTTCGTAATATGATCATGGGATATTCTTGTTTCATTCAAGTTGGCTGGTCACCTCGCGAGGCAAAAGCACTTCGGTTATGCAAAGCTCTTCTATTCTATGGATTAATCAGCTTGGTCGTAGCAGTGTTTGTGTTAGTTGAGATAGTTTCAAAGCAACCTTTCTTTGCAGTTCAGTCCAATCGAAATTTGTGGAAAATATAGACCTAATAGAGCTATATAAATATAAAAATGAAACTAAATTGGTTCGGTTTAATTTTTCAGTTAAAATCATTTAGTGTTCACCCATTATAAATGTTCTCATTGATATTTTTTGAAAAATTTTTTTTTCTGTGATGTTTTATTATTTAGAAAGAGATAGTCGTAAAAAAAAAAAAAAGAAGAGGTAGAGTACAATGTGTATATATTAGAGAACAATGTGCGTATATTCTCTCTAATATGGAACAAAATTTGATGATTATTAAATTAAACTCGTCAAAGGATTTCGAAGTGGTGTAATAGTAAAATATTATTAAACGTAGAATATTTTTCATCAATTGGTCAATTCAACCGCTTCATTAACACAACAAGATTTTTCAAATCAAAATAATTATTTTTATAAAATAAATAAATAATATTATTTATTTTTATATTTTAATTAAATATACTCTTTAGTATTGATTAGAGAATACATTTCATCCATTGGTCAATTCAATCATGTCGTTAGCACAATTAGACTTTTTAAATCAAAATAATTACTTTCATAAAAAAAATAAAGGAAAATTATTATTTATTTTCGATTGAAATTAACTATTTGATCTCTATATTTTAAGAAATATATTACCTTGTAATTTGCTTCCATTAAACTATTTATTATCTCTGTCAAATTTTATATTAGTCAAATGATTTCAATATTAGTCAAACTATTATCTAGTTCTTCTATTTTAATGAAACTAATTAGTTAGTTCCTATATATTAAAAGACACATTAGTTACTTCTTGTAATTTAGTTCTATTAACTCTTTAATCTATCTTTTTTATGGTTAAACTATCTGACCATTTTCCCTTACTTCTCTCTCTCTCCATATTTCTTTCTCTCCACATTCATGCATTTCTTTCCCTTATTTTCTCTATATTTTTCATCTTTTAATATAAATTGATACAAGCTGTATAAGTAAAAGGTCAATTAATTTCTCTAGATCTCTAAGTAATCAAGGCGACAATTTAGGAAAATTCTTTTCCAATAAATAAAACACAAAAATGATAGCTGGGGAATTAAATAAAAATACTCGAACAATTTAAAATATATATAAATTTAGATTTTGTCTACACACAACAAAATTTTCGCTTTCAGCTAAGAATATATTTTTTAAAATATTGTGTTTTCAAAATACAGAAACTAACTAATTAATTTTACTAAAATAAATGGACTAAATAATAGTTTTTGTCAAAAAAAATGGACTATCTAATTAGTTTCACTAAAAATAGAGTGATTAAATAGTAGTTTGATAAGATTGACTAATCAAAAATTTGATGAAGGGACTAAATAGTTTAACAGAAGTAAAATATAGAGACTAAATAGTATATTTTTTAAAATATACGGACCAAATAGTTAGTTTCATTAAAATATAAGGACCAAATAATAACTTTCTCCAAAAAAAATAATTACTACTATTTTTAATATATTTGATTTATTTTAAATTTGTTTATACAGAAATATAATAATTTGAAGTTTTATAATTTAAATATACGTTTTGTCTTCCTTTAATGAAAACTTAAGAAAATAATAATACTAATATTGTAATGATAATACCAATATTAAAATAAAATATCAATAAATATAAGTATAATTACTTATTTAAGAAAAATACTAAAATCAAACTAACAATTCTTATATAAAAATATAAGATAATACCGAATATCCATATTAAGTCATAAAATTTCTATCTAAATTATAAAATGATATTTCGATCTAGAACATCTTTGACTATTTTAGATAAAATTGGTACCTTATTGAATTCACCTTTCATCACAATAATTGGTTAGAATTCATAATAAATTTCTTAGAAAATTCTTCTAAATACTTATCCAACTTGGATTGAGAAGCCAACTTTTACTCCTCCATTAGAACAAAATAATCATCAATCTTTTCATCTTCTTCTATCATTGTATTATTATATTTTTCAACATTAGCATTCCGACTAGAACCACTAACACCCATAAATGCTTGATTATTATTTCTCATATATTTATTCAACATTTCTTTTAAAGTATTTGCCCACCTATCAACCACCAAGAGTTTGGCCTCATTTTTAGAATGATAAATAATGTATTTGGTTTTAATATAATTCAATTTATATCTTTGGTTTAGCATAATTACTACCAATAGCATCACATTCATCTCATTTAATGAAATTTGCCCTCATTTGCTTGTCCATTTCAACTATTTTATTTTTACTATTTTTAATTGTGCAATTCTTTTAAAGTTTTCATGATCTCACACAAGTAAAATACAACACCCAGGTAAAAATTTTATTATTTTAAATTTTAATTCACAATAATAAACATTAAAAAAATTCATTTTTAATATAATAGATGTTACAAAAATTTATAAATTATAATTAAAATATTTTAAAATTAAAAATAAGATAGCTAATATAATTTTAAATTTAGTGAATTTAATGATTAGCATTCATTCCTAAATATTGGTTGGGCCCATATTTTTTTACTCTTCGTTACCACCATCGACTTTACAAAATATTTTATTCAGATTGCACGATGACATTTTGAGTGAGCCATAATTCAGTTTCATGAAATAACATATCCAAACATATTCATAAATTAACTTTATAACATATATCTTAATAAGAGTATTTACTATTTTATACATATTTTTCAATTATATAATTTTTAACTATGAAGTATACCATAAAACTAAGGGTGATTTAATCATATAATCAATGACTATAAAGTGATTTAATGTATTTATGATTAAAAATAATAAAAATTAATATTAAATTATATATATATATATATATATATATATATATATTATAACTTATGTATAAAATTAATTTTTTAATTTGGTTTCGAATCGATCTGATTTCAATTTGGTCTGATTTGAATTTGATTTAAATTTTGATGAAAAATCAAAATAGAACCAAAACAATGAAATAAGTTTAGTTTGATTCAATTATAGTGATGATTTTTTGGGTTTTAATTCAGTTCAACTCCTCAGTTGGGTTTGGGTATAAAATTATAATCAAACTACAAAAGTTAAATATTTTTTAAAGCGAATTATTTAGTTTTCTCAAAGAAAGCAAATTATTTAAATTCAATTAAAATAACTCGGTTAATTTATATTTTAAAATTTAAGGCGCAAGATGTGGGGAGTAAATATTTAAATAATATGATTTTAAAATATAATAATATATTTTCTAAAAAAAAGTACAAATATCAGTAAACACAAAGATTAATTATTAGATATATAAAATAATTTTTTTTTATAATATAGAGAATATCCTACGTAAATAATTGTAACAGCCAATGGATGCGATAATTTCTCGACACAAGGAGTGCTGTTCTTTGGAAAAAAAAAAAAAAAAAAACACTCTGTTCTTTGTGGATGGGTCTTGCTCCGCTTGATGATTTACTGCTCAGATCTCATGAGAAGAATATCTCAGCTCTTTCATAATTTGCTGAACCTGGTAAACCCTAAAGCTCAGCTCTCTCACTGTGAGTAGCCTGCAATGTTTTCTTTTTCCAGTTCAAGACTATCTTTAAATAAGATTGTTTCTCTGTTTGTCTCAAATGCCCAACTGGGTATTCTTCCCTTTCACTCATTATTCATAATCAGATCCTTTTCATCTAGGGTATCTTCTAATTTGAATGACCACTCATTTACTGTTTCCTTTCTCATAAATTCATGTGGATTAACCCTCAAATCTGCACAATCTGTCTCTAAGAAGATATGTTTTAAAACCCTTGAAAGGCCAGACTCAGTACTTAGGCTTCTCAGGGAACATGGATTCACAAATTCCCAAATCTCCAAAATTGTTAAGATCAGGCCCAATGTGTTTTTACTACATCCTGAAAGGACAATTTTACCCAAACTTGAGTTTCTATGTTCTATAGGGGCTTCAAGATCAGAACTTTCCGTAATTGTTTCTCGGAACCCAGATTTGTTGAATCGAAGCATAAACCAAAATCTGATCCCACACTATCATATCCTCAAAAGTATACTCGTTTCTGATGAGAAAGTAATTAAATGTTTGAAAAACTTAGTAAAAACTTCCATAGTGCTTTCGCAGAACGACTTTTTTGCCAATTTATCACTTTTAAGAGACCTCGGAATTCCTCAATCTTCCACCTCTTTCTTGGTCATCCATTATCCCCATGTTATGTGCGTAAAAGCTTTCAATTTTGCTGAAGGGGTTAAGAAGGTTATTAAAATAGGGTTTGATCCTTCAAAACTTCAATTTGTTAGGGCACTACAAGTTTTGCTTGGAATAAAGCAGAAAACATGGGAGGACAAAATTGAGGCTTTTAGGAGGTGGGGTTTATCTGAAGAAGAGATTTTGTTGATTTTCAGAAAGAATCCCTTATGTATGGGTCTGTCTGAGAAGAATATTATGTGCAGCATGAATTTTCTTGTGTGCAAGATGGGTTGGCAGCCTGCTGCTGTTGCTAGAGTTCCAGTTGTCCTGTGCTATGGTTTGGAGACAAGGATTATGCCTAGATGCTTGGTCATAAGAGTTTTGCTTTTAAAGGGTTTGATCAAGGCAGATGTTCCTTTATCCACAATGTTGATACCATCTGAAAAGAACTTCTTGGAAAGGTTTGTGATCAAGTATCAAGATCAGGTGCCTCAATTGTTGGATATCCTTCATGGAAAAATGAGGCTTACAGAGCTTGGCTTTGGTTTTGATGATAAATCTGCCATTCTGGATTAGGAAACACATAGCATGCAATGTGAATCTTAAGCCTATGGATTTCCATTTCGTGATGTTTTCTGATTGAGTCCCTTATTGGTGAACCGGCAAAGCTTGAATTAGTAGCTTTTTTAACTTGTCATTATTATCTTAGAGTACTATTTTTTATGGTTTAATTTAGTAGATTTTTGTTTAAATGTACAGTGCAGAGCTGATGATATTATGAATAGTTTTGATAACTCAATTTCACTTTTCATTATTGTCTTGGATGGAGCTATTTTTTTAGTTATTTTTTTTTGTGCTTAACTAAAGCTTGGGTAACACAATGGGTTCCCTTTCCTCAGGCTAAAGATTTCTTGGGGTGCATTCAGCATTTTAATGTTAGTTACCAGTATTCCAAAATTTTGTAGCTTCTTGAAGCTTGCTAAACGTGTATGTCTTCAAAGGCTACCAAATTATTTATTCAGTTTCCTACTAGTAGACTCTTGAAGAAAAGAATCTTTATGGGAAGGGATATGAACAGTGGCAAATGTGTTAAGCAGGAACCTAAAGTGGGATGCTCTAACCAATTATGTCTTTAAAGGATATAAGCAGTGTCATATATGCTTTGCAGGAATTGAAAAGTGGAATTTGATCCTCTTAAGCATGAAATTTGTCTTGCACTTATTGGTATATATAGAAGCCTTTCTTGTTGAAGAGAATCATCCCCAGGTGATCAACCACTGGTTTTCTGCTGATGTATATTAATCAAGAACATTTTTGTTTTCAATGTGTGCAGGTAGAGTTCCAAGTACTAGCAGGATCCATCCATGACTGTGTAGTGTAAGCAGCAGGTTCTTCAGTTGCTAAGTATATTTAGCTATTATAGAATGTAGACCTAGGACTTGGATTTGAGTAGAAGAACAACCATTGCAGACCCAGTGGGAATTCTTCTTATCTTTTTCTTTGAATTTAATTTCTCTTTTAATTTTTTTAATTGCAGATCCATAGGAGGTGATGATTCAATATTTGTTGTAAAATATTTGAGAAAAAGAAGATTGGGAGTGCCATCTCATATTTTGGATGTGATTTTTTTTTTTATTTGGGTGTTTTTATTTTTAATGAAAATTGATTTTTTTAATTAATTTTAGGCTTTTTTTTAAATAATTTAAATTTTAAGATAATATTTTAATTATTTTGAGTTGTATAAGTATTAATTTATTAACATCTTAACAAAAAAAGTGGCCTGTTGAGGTTGATTACTGAAATAATGATGTAAATTTATAATTTTCCCCAATAAATTAATATCAATTATTAATAATGATATTGAGGTTGATATTATTAATGTTATAATAAATATGACTAATTATATGATTAAAAAAATTAAAATACAAAATAAATCACGAGTAACTTGATTGAAAAAACAATTAAATAACTTTTAAAAGATTTTACATTTTAAAAGTAGTAATTGAAATTGAACAAAATTCAAACAGAATAAGTGTTTAATTTTTTTTGTATATAAAAAATATGTTTCCTCCAATTATATTAATATCACTAAAAGGGTTTAAATTTATTATTTTTAATTAATTTTATATTTAATGAAGAATTAAGGAAGAGATTCCTCAAAATAGAAGCTGAGATTTATTGAATGTTGAGCAATATGAGTCGCAAAGGGGTGTTTGCTTGGATCTAACTGATAGCTGACCAACATATTTAGCTTAAGAAAACTATAGCTAATAGCTCATAGGAGTTTGTATAAGTCCTAAAATGCGATTATAACTAATTGTTTTACTCAATTGTTTCGCGATTTATTTATTTTTATTTTAATAGTATAATATAATATATATTTTTATATTTTATATTTTCATAATTATTTTACAATGTTAATAATAAAATTCTTATTAATAATATTATTAATTAATATATTTTTTTATTATCATAAAATTATTTGACATAAACTAATAAGATAATAAATAAAGTAAAAAAATGCTACCTGATAATCGGAAAATGATAAATTTTCCAATTATACATGTCTTAACTCTGTCCCACTCAATTTTTTTTTTTAAGATTTGAATTAAAATTTAGCTGTTTAAATTTAAGATTTTAAGATTAAAATTTAGAATTTAGAGTTCAAAGTTTAGAATATTAGACTTAAAATATAGAGCTTAGGGTTTAGAGTTTAGATTTTTAAATTAATTTAAGTTTTTATAATAATAAAAAAGAAAGGTTATTAAATATATATATATATATATATATATATATATATATATATATATATATATATATATTTAATATATAATCTTTTTAAAAATAATTCACTCAATT